>NW_003852401.1:27405919-27435434 GCF_000181295.1 Otolemur garnettii
CAACAACAACAGCGTAAAACACTGTCTCAACAACAACAACAACAGCAAATAGACTTATGTGCATTTCTTCCAACACCCAAACCTGATTGTACTCCCCACAATTAATCATTTCAAACCCTTTCTGACTTTAGTATTCCAGGTAATTGTCCCACCTTCCTAAAAGTGAGTGATTTGTCACACTTAACACACATTCCCTCTTTTCTTACTTTTTAAAAATTATTTTTATTTCTCCTACTGATGACTTTGTAATTTTAAATCATAATTTATCCTTTACTTTGGATAGTATCTTTTGACTCTTTCATATGATGAAGAAATCAGCACATCCCTCTGCTGCTTTCTCCCTTCGGCTTCCCTTTTTTTTTATTGTCAGTGTTTTAACATTTATCTTTTGCTCTTATTCTGTGTCTACAAATTGTTTCTCAAATAATAAAAACCAATCATGGCATGTATAGGATTTACCCATGACTGTTATTGTACTAGTATGATAGAATTGGATTCTTTGTTTCAAGATGCACTTGAGGGCTTGATCCAAGAGATGCCACCTGCTCTTAGTTGCACTGTGTGTGTGTGTGTTTGTGTGTGTGTGTGTGTTTGTGTGTGTGAGACTATCTAAGCAGGACGTGCAGAACTGCGGGGTGACAACCAGTTTGTAAACCTTAGCTGACCTCCATCTCCCTGCCTATAAAAAGATTAGGGCTTAAAGAGACACCTGTTTTGGAGAAAGTCACTGAATTGTGGAGGCATTTAGAGTCCCTTCTTTTCATGGGAACAGTTAAAGATAAGCACCTGGACAGTCTGACTCCCTGGGTGTTTGCCTCGGGGATCAAAGAGCTGGTCGGTGAACTCTCTGGCCTCAGGGTTGAAGACTGCAGTGGGAAAAATGACTGAATTTGCACAGACCAAGCCCCAGGGGCATGTGTGTCCAGCTGACCAGATGGGCTTCACAGGAGAGAACAGACCTGGGGCAAGATTATATTCTGCCCAAGAGGGGCCATAGGCAGAGAGCAGACCACAGCAGAAAGAGGCTGGCGTGGCTCAGTGCTTGTTGCTCAGTGGTCAGGGAGGTGGGTTTGGACCTTGCCCAGGTCAGCTAAACAACAATGACAACAACAACAATGACAACAACAACAAAAAAGCCGGGCGTTGCGGCAGGCGCCTGTAGTAGGAGCCAGTGGGAGCCCATTCAAGAGAGGGTGCCCTAGAAACACTTGCCAAGACCACAGATTTAGTCAGGTGAATTCTTGCCTGTTACCTTGTCTACCACATGGTCCTGGCTTCCTTATGCTCCCTCCTTCTATCAAAAATGACAGAGCTGTGGTTAGGTTGCAGGGGAGTTAGAGATGCACACGTACACACACACACACACACACACACACGAGTAGAGGAGGGTGCAGTCTTGCCCTTGCCTTCCCCACTGCCAGCTTGCTTGTTGCCTGCAATAAGAAGCCTGATGCCAGGGAGAGAAACTTAAGTTCAAACGAAGTTCCAAGTTTTGACTGGGACACAGGTCTGTATAGATACTAATACTGAAATGAGTCCTTTCGTGACTTGAAGTGACTGGAAGACTTTTTATATCTGATACTGACCAGTGAAATTATAGGCCTAGACTTGGAATTTTTCCTAACTAGCCCTACAAAGCAGCCTTGAACAACACTGGGGGAAAAGAACAAAGTGGGTCTCTGTTACCCCACGAGTCCAGCTTGTTCAAGAGACCAGGTACATCATTTACTGCAACCTCAGAAAGAATGATTGACTCTAAAGAGAAGGAAATGTGATTCCCATGTCATTGAAAGGCAGATTGTCCCCTCTGCTAAGTCATATGTGTCCTTCCTTCCCGTCCTCCAGTGTTGGCTCCATATCACGCACATCTTAGTTTGCTCCATCTTTGGACCACACCTGTGATGTATAACTTTATGTTTTTCCCAAGATTCTAAATGACTTCTTTCTTTATCTTGTTGACAAAACAGGTATCTGGTCTTGGAGATCATCTAGTTTCTTCTTTTCTTAGCAGCTTCATTGAGATATAGTGGATGGACTATAAAATTTACCCGTTTAAAGTATACAATAAAATGTATATTCACAGGTCTGACAGACATCACCACCATCCATTGCAGAAAATATTATCACCCCCAAAAGGACCCATATACCCATTAGAAGTCACTGCCCACTTCTCTGCAATACTCTCAACCATAGCAAACCATTAATGTACTCTTTTCATAGATTTGCTTATTCCAGATATTTCCAGTAAATGGAATTATACATTAACGTGATCCTTTGTGAGTAGCTGCTTTCACTTAGCATTTTTTTGTTAGCATAATTTGTTAAGGTTAATCCTTGTTGTAGTATATATCATCAGTACTTTTTCCTTTTTTAGTGCTGAATAATATTTCATTATATGGCTATGCCACCGTTTATCTTTTCATTAGTTGAAAAGATCAGATCTTTTCATGGTAAATTCATTAGGTCCACTTTTGGATATTATCAATAACACTGCTCTGAACATTAGTGTATAAGTATTTTTATAGATACTCTTTCATTTCTCCTGGTTATAAGCCTAGCAGTGGAATTCTTGAGTCATATGTTACTCCTGGTTAACATTTTGAGATATCGCTGTCTTCAAGGTGGCTGTGTCATTTTATGTTTCCATCAGCAGTATATGAAGGTTCTAATTTCTCCACTTTTTGGTAATACTTGTCTGGTCTTTTGATGCATAATAGCCTTTCTTATGAATGTGAAGTGGTATTTCTTTCTTTGGCAGTTTTTTTGGGCTGCGGCCAGGATCGAACCTGTCACCTCTGGTATATAGGGCTGGTGCCCTACTCCTTTGAGCCACAGGTGCCGCCCATGAAGTGGTATTTCATTGTGGTTTTGATTTTATGTCCAGCATTTTTAATGTGCTTATTGACCATTTGTATATCTTCTTTGGAGTAATGTTTATTCTGATCTCTTTCTTATTTTTAAATAGGATTATTTGTCTTTTTATTGTAAGTCAATAATAAAAATTGACTTATACAGATGCTCCTCAAATTACAAGGGAGTTATGTCTTGATTAAACCCAATGTGGAAAATAGTATAAGCCCCAAATACACCTCATACTCTAACATCACAGCCTCGCCTGTCTTAAACATACTCAGAATACTTACATTAGCCTGTAGTTGGGAAAAATCATCTAAACAAAGCCTGTTTTATAGTAAAATGTAGAATATCTCATGTAATTTATTGAATACTGAAACAGCATAGTTGTATGAGTACTTGACGTGCAGTTTCTACTGAATGCTTTCTTAGTATTGTAAAGTCAAAAAATGGTAGGTTGAACCATCATAAATTGGGGACTCTACATGTGTGTGATTTGCAAATAATTTCTTTGATTTTACAGGTTGTCTTTTTACTTTCTTGCTGGTGATCTTTGAAGCACAAAAGTTTTTGGCCCGGGCTAGGTTTGAACCCGCCACCTCCAGCACATGGAGGTGGTGCCCTACTCCTTTGAGCTACAGGCACCACCCTCCCTTGTACTTTTTAACCAGCTGGGCATTCCACTCACAACTGTTGATGTCATCTATGATGTCATGAGCGTGGTGGCCATTAACATTGCAGCCCACTGACTGGGCTGTCCCCAGGATCTCTTTAACACTTCCAGAGAGTTCTCCGGCTAAAGAGCTGTCTGGCACATCTGTCTGGCAAGTTGACAGTTCTCATCGAAAGTGATATTTCCATTGTATTTAATGTTTTTCTGTGTTTCTGTCTCTCAGTGGTTCCTTGAGGGCTTTGATGAGGAGGGCAGAGGCAGAAGGTACCACTTCAATCCTGGCCTGTTCTTGATAGTCAGTTTCACTGTAATCTTCAGACCTTCTCCTCACCAGTTGCTTGGGCAATGTCATCACCAACTTTTTTTGGAGGCAAACCCAAGGGGCCGATCTTGGGGACCAGGGCAGACGTGGCACCCACTTTGCCACCAGTGCACCTCAGGTACACCACTTTGATCTTGTTGGAGTTGAACTTCGGCAGCATGGTGGAGGTGGCTGGTGTAGGATGAACCCGGATTTGGGAAGACCGAAGAAAGTTGCACCTTGGCCTCCTCTAAGCTGAAAGCCAAAAGCAGCACAAAGTTTTTTATTTTGAAGTTAAGTTTGTCCATTTTAAATTTTGTTGCTTTTACTGTTATATTTAGGAATGCTTTAACCCAAGTTCATGCAATTTTAATCCTATGTTTTTTTCCCAAGATTTTTATTGTTTCAGTTATTCTGCTTAGGTCTGTTTCCATTCTAATTTTTACCTATAGTACAAGGCAGGAGTCCTTGTGAATATCCAGTTGTACCAACACCATTTGTTGAAAAGACTCTTCTTTCCCCATTGAATTGTCCTGGCACCTTCACTGGAATTTGTCTCTAAGTTAATATACCTGGCTGCTTGATCATCTCATTCCTGCTAGTTGTTCTACTCTTTCCTTTGGACATTTCTTACAGAGATACCTAACTTTCTATTCTAATTTGGACTTAATTATTTTCTAGGCCTGATGCACAGATGCCATCTGCATTTTTCATTTCTTTGTGTTCTTAAGTTAGATCCATTGTTTCATAGATCTTGTGTAGTTTTTTCCTTGAATTCCTTTTTCATTGATCAGAGAACATTCTCAGAGAATAATTTTTGAAAACAATTGAGGGAAGGGAACCCTCTAAAGGTTTGACTGTCTTGATGTATTTTTGTTTTTACCCTCTTATTTGAATAATGGTTTGGCTGGACGTAGAATCCTCAATTCAAAATAATTTTCCTTCCAAGATTTGAAGTCATGCCTTTTGTCATGGACGAGAAATTTGATGTCATCTGATTCTTGTTCCTTGGTAGGTAACCTTCCCCCTCCACCCATCTGGAAGCTTTTGGGGTCTCTTTACCTTGGTATGGATAAAGTTTGATTTTCAAAAGTTAAAATCATGAGTCTCAGGCAAATATAAAATGAACATAGGTCATTAATAAAAGTATTCAAAGTACTTTTGTATTCAAAAGTATTCAAAAAGTATTCAAGAAGTCAATTTTAGTAGATTGCTGAGGTAGATACAAAACCAGTTAATGTCCTGCAAGGCCATAAACCTTAACTTCAGATGTTTTTTATTCCATTGGACAGAAACTTATTTTCATCTCTACTGAGATAAAATCTACAGCTTAAATTTTGTTCCCACAGAGTTCTCAAATTGCCAATTTAATACATAAATAAGAGTATGGAATATCCCAGTAATCTTTTCTGCCTATTTCCAAGTTTCAGATAGTTTTCCTGCCAAACTTCTGAAGTTACATGGGGATATGTCTACGTACGGGTTTTTTCCCTTCATCCTTTTTGAGTAGTGATTTCTTTTGATTTAAATGTATGTCTTTTTTTTTTAACACTGATAAATTTTCTTTATTGTTTTTTTCAATTATTTACTTGCCTCCATTTTCTCTGCTCCTTCTTTTTAGAACATCTAATTATCAGATACAGGGCCACTTGGGTTGAACCTCTTTGTTTCTTAACTTTACAAAGTCTCACATTTTCTAATTTCTTGTCTTTTTATTTATGTTCTGGGTATTTTTTAAAAAAAATTTTTACTCCTTCCAGTCTGTTGAAGTATTTTATTTTGACAATTTTTAAAGATACACAGGAATACTTTTTTGATCTTTGATTTATCCTTTTTTATAGCAGCTATTCTTGTTTTATTTATTTCTTTTTATTTTTTATTTTTTGATCCTTTTTTTCATTCTTGTTTTATATGTGCTGAGTTTTTTTCCTCTCTCTTTGGAGATATGTATTAAATATATTTAATGTTTTTCTTTCTTTCTTTTTTTTTTTTTTTTATGAGACAGAGCCTCAAGCTGTCGCCTAGGTAGAGTGCTATGGCATCACAGCTCACAGCAACCTCCAACTCCTGGGCTCAAGCAATTCTCCTGCCTCCGCCTCCCAAGTAGCTGGGCTTACAGGCAGCCGCCACAACGCCCGGCTATTTTTTTTGGTTGCAGCCATCATTGTTGTTTGGTGGCTGGGGTGGATTCCAACCCGCCAGCTCAGGTGTATGTGGCTGGCACCTTAGCCACTTGAGCCACAGGCACTGAGCCTGTTTTTCCTTTCTGTCTGTAATCTATTTCCTTTCTGGAGGTCAGTGGTTCTGGTTCACAACTAGATCCTTCTTTCTTGTGCTGTTAGATTTTTGAATGTCTGCTGATCCCTGATGGTTCATTCTGGTTATGACTGAAGAACTAGGTAATATTTGTAATATCTATAATAATAATAATAGTTACAGTAATAACAGCATACAATTGAAGTGCATATATATAAGTCCACTAATCCTATAAGGTATTATTAGTTTCCTCATTCTGACCAAGAGGTTAAGTAATTTGCCCAAGGTCATTTAGTTAGAAGTGGCAGGGCTGGGCTGCCGCCTCTGCTGATCTGTCTGAAGAGTCCAAGTTCTCAATCACTACCTTGCTTGTGTGGATCCGGTTCCACATCCGACTTCTCTGGGAGGGAGAGCTGTCTGAGAGCTCTGTGCAGCTGAATGGACTAAAAGGACTGATAGGCTTCATTTTAGGGTGTGCTGGGTAGAAATAAGCAGATCCCCCCAGCATGTCAGAAAGAAGAAAACACACATTAATACTCAGTGTTGGGTGAGGGGAACACTGCGCCCCCAGGCAGATTATTCAGCTCTTTCAGAAAGAAGTTCACTAGTATTAACTGGTGGACAGATGCTGGTTCGCCTATCACTTTTGCATCTGCCAAAGTCTTTTCAGCATTCTTTTAAGGTATTATTATGAGAATCCTCAACCTTACAGAAAAGTTGAGCAAATAACACAATGAATTCTCAGATGCTCTCCACTTTCAGTAGCTGTTAACATTTTGTCATTATTTTCTATATAAATAGATATTTTATATTGAACCATTTCCAACTTGCGGTCTTTGTACTTTATTCCAATATACTTTAGGAAGTATCTCTTGAAATTAAAAATATTCTCCTGCATCACCATAACATTCCCATACCTCAGAAATGATCAGTAATTTCCTAATGTCATCTAATATTCAGCCTATATTCACATTTCCCAAGTTGTTCCAAAATGTTTTTTATAACATTTCTTAATTAAAAACCTTGGTAATTGAAGCATGGTTTATGCACATTTCTCTATGTATAAAGAGGTGCCGCTTGATGAATTCTTGAAAAGTGACTACTTCCATGTTCCTTAGACTTTTTGAAAAATTTAAGATGCTGTCAAGGTTCAGTTATTGCATGTAATTATTTTGTCTCTTAGTCTTTTGTATCTAGAATACTCTTCTCTTTTTCTTTGCAGTTTTTGGCCAGGGCTGGGTTTGAACCCGCCACCACCAGCATATGGGGCCAGCACCCTACTCCTCTGAGCCACAGGCACCGCCCCTTCTCTTTTTCTTTTTCTAGGAATTGACCAGTTCACTTTTATGTTGTTACCGTCCATCTTCATCTTTGACTTGAAAAATTTCAAATGTGCCCGAAGTTGAGAGAAATACAACCACTCCCCATGTCCCCATTGCTACAGCATTCAGCACATGTCCAAACTTGTGGACCCCTAATTGTCCTTCTCTTTTGCTGTTGGGAGGGAGAATAGTGAAAGTCTGGGTGAAACCCAGACTTCATGGTATTTCATCCTTAAATATTTCAGCATATATTTATGAGATACATAATTCGTAAAGCTCATCAAGTTATCTAGTCATTGTTTCACATGGTTTTAATAACTGGTTTGTTCTCACTGGAGCCAAATAAGCAAGATCCTCACATTACACTGAGTTGGTATGTTTCCTTTAGTCAGTAGATCCTCTTGTTTTCCCCTTTGCAGAGTTTTTGTTACATCAACTAGATTCTTTGTCCAGGTGAGTTATATTGTACCCCCCACGGTGCTGTTTTGCATGTTCCTTTGTTTCCTGTAACTGGTGGTTAAGTCCAAGTTTAGGTTTGATTTTAGCGACCAGGATCCTTTACTAGTGGTGGTATTTCCATCAGGAAGCACGCATTGTTTGCCTTTCTTTTTGCAGTTCTGTTTGTTTGTTTTCTTATTTCTGGTTAATATGAGGGGACGTACAATTAGGCCACATTGCTTGCCTTTGTAAAGCAAAGGCTAAGTTGTAGTTACATCCTCACACAGGAAATGTGCCATACACCCTCACCTGCATTTCTCTAATGGGAAGGATCCTGCTGACCTCCCTCCCTCTCTGTCCTCTTCCTGGGTTCAGTTGAGATTTTCTCCCATGTGAGCATGTTGTCGTTAATCTATACATTTCAAGTTAGTATTGAATACATGTGATGCCTGCTTTTCTATTCTTGTGCTACTTTACTCAGGAGAGTGTTCTCCAAATCCATCCAAGTTGTAGTAAAGGATACAAAATCTCCATCTTATTTATAGCTGAGTAGTAGTATTCCACAATATACATGTACCGCAGTTTATTCATCCATGCATGTGCCAAAGGGCACTTCGGTTGTTTTGCGTCTTTGCAGTTGTAAATTGGGCTGCTATTGTGAGAGCCAAACTAATTAACTCAAGTCACAAGTCAAACTACCTCCTTTTTTGTTTATTTAGGACAATAGGCCACCGCATACCAAGGACCTTATCATACCTAGGTGTTACAGCCCACATCCTGACCCCCTCTCCTTCGTCCCAGGAGCCCCCTTGTGCACTCAGCCCACATCCTGACCTCCTCCCCTTTTTGCACTCGTCACTCTACTCTGCACTCGCCCCACTTGCGACCTTTATCCCTTCCTTCTCATCACTCACCTGAGACAAAGAAGACTCATCCCTGAACCAATCAACCCTGAACATGACCACCCTGTACCTGTCAGTTTAGGACAGACATGGTTTACCTACCAATAAGGGAATGGGATGGGATGGTCTAATGGGAGGGAAGAGGGGAAGGTATAAAGGAATTGTCTGAATAGTCTGTAAGGGCTGTTCACGCTTTTTCTTAAAGGGCAGCCCAGGCTCTGAGCTTGAATAAATAAAATTCCTCGTGCCTTTGCAGCGATGTTCGGCCTCTCAGAGTGGTGCTTGAATTGAGTCTGGGGGTTAACACTATAAACATTTGAGTGCATATGTCCTTATGGTAAATGACTTTTTTTCCTATTGGGTATGTACCTAGTAATGGGGTTGCAGGATCAAATGGAAGGTCTGCTTTTAGTTCTTTGAGGGTTCTCCATACATCTGTCTATAAATATTGCACTAATTTACAGTCCCACCAACAGTGCTGGAATGTCCCCTTCTCTCTGCACCTATGCTAGCATCTGTTGTGATGGGGACCATTCTCTCTGAAGCTGGGTGATATCTCACAGTGGCTTTGATTTGTATTTCTCTATGAAGTAGAGACAATGAGTATTTCTTCACAAATTTGCTGCCCATTCATCTGTCTTCGTGAGATATGATTCTGATTCTGTTTGTCTCTTGAAAAGATTTTAACGGGGTTGTTTGCTCTTTTTTTGTTGATTTGCTTAAGTTCTTGGTAGATTTAGTGATTAGCCCTTTGTTGGATTTGTAATATGCAAATATCTTCTCCCATTCTGAAGGTTGTCTTTTTGCTTTGTTGATGGTGTCCTTAGCTGTGCAGAAACTTTTTAACTTGATCAGATCTCATTTAATTATTTTTGTTGTTGGTGTGATGTTGGCAATTACTTACTTAGATCACTTAGGCAGCTTGAATATTTTTTGTTTAAAGAAGTCAATAAATAACAGTTAGAAGCAGGAGTACTTAAACCACTGATCCTCACACTATGTCCATGAAACCATTCTATCCTTTGAGATGTTAAAGTGTCTTTGGAAAAGGGGACCCTTGGTCATATAAATGTGAGGAATGCCACATACTATAACTTCCTCTCTTTGCTTCATAGTTTAAAATGTTAATGGTTCATGTAAATGCTAATCATGTAACTTTGTTTAACTCGCGGTTTCTCACATCCACTTTACTTCATACCTCTTTTTCCACATAATACTTACAAAGTCTTCCCTGGAAACTAGACATCAAAAAAAAGTTATTTGGGAAATGTAGACTTAAATAATCTATTCAGTCACTCAAAACAAAACAAAACAAAACAAACAACTAACATTGAACACTGGCTTCATGGAGGGCATTGTGTTAAGCACACATGTCGAAGTGGCCTCCTCCAAATGGCACATGGAGAGAGATGCCTGACTAATAGATTATAATAATCTGATCTTTGGGGCTTATGGTATCTCAAAATAAGCAACACCCTGGCCTCCTAAGAGAGTGTATCAGGCTTTCAATCCACTGCTTAGTCAGAAGTTGAATGAGGAGGGAGAAGGGATCCTACTCTAATTATCTGTTACTGATTGCAGCAAGCCACCCCAAAGCTAATGGTTTAAAGCCACAACTTGTCATCTGAAGGCCTGACTGGGCAGGACATTGAGATGGCTATTTCACATGACTGGCGGCTTGTACTGGCTGTTGGCTGAGTGCTCAGCTGGGACTGGTGATCAGAGCATGAACATGTGACCTCACCATGTAACAGCCACTCCTACACGGTGGCTGGTTCTGAGAGGGAGTGTCTAATTTAAAGTGTCCCAGGAGGCCTAGGAGGAGGCTGCAAGGCTTCTTATGATCTGGCCTTGGATGTCTCGGAGTATCTTTTCTGCCACATTCCATTGGTCAGACAGGTTCCTAAGGCCAGCTCAGAATTAAGGGGAGGGGCATTGGATGCCACTTCTTTTTTTGCAATTTTCTCATTGTGGTAAATATACATAACATAAAATTTAACATTTTAAATGGTTTTTTTTTTTTAGAGACAGAATCTGATTTTGTCGCCCTTGGTAGAGTGCCCTGGCGTCACAGCTTACAGCAACCTCCAGCTCTTGGGCTTAGGCGAGTCTCTTGCCTCAGCCTCCTGAGTAGCTGGGACTACAGGCACCTGCCACAACTCCTGGCTATGTTTTTGTTGCAGTTTGGCTAGGGCTGGGTTCGAACCCGCCACTCTCAGTATATGGGGTGGGCGCCCTACTCACTGAGCCATAGGCACCAGCCCATTTTAACTGTTTTTAAGCATACAATAAATGTATATTGAGTGTTATTAAGCACATTCACAGTGCGCATTTATTACACTCTCCATTTCTAGAACTTTTTCTTTATCCCAGATGGAACGCTAGTCCCATTAAACAATTCCCATTTTCCTCTCCCCTTAAGTTCCCAGCAAACACTATTCTACTTTCTGTCTCTATGAACGTGCTTATTCTAGGTCCCTGACATAAATGAAAGCATAGATTCTCTTTTCTTTTGTGTCTGGCTTCTTTCACTTAGCAGAATGTTTTCAAGTTCATCCGCATTGTAGCCTGTGTCAGAAGTTCATTCCTTTTGATGGCTGAGTGGTATTCCATGGCACACACTGGACTGCACCTCTTGATGAGAGGAACCGCCTGTGAGGACAACCAGGGAAGAATGTGATGGCAATCTTTGGAGATTGCTGCTTCTGGCTAGCAGATTCTTCTTAAGACCTGTGATCCTTCATGGTTGAAGAGTCACAAGACCTGGCTCTTCAACTTCCTGAATTTGAGAAGCTTAGAGCAGTGGAGAAGGGGCCAGAAGTAGGGAAAGAAAGAAAATTAAGACACTCAGAGGAAAGGATAAAACAATAATGAAGTAAGGACAGGGGAGTCTCAAGAACCATAGGCCTGACATTTTGTTTAAACTAACTTCCTGCTGCCTCTCTAGCCTTCAAATCCAAACTTGATTTTTGCCATCTTATTTCCAAGGGGAAATGGTTTGTTAGGACAACAAATCTCATGTGTCACATGATCCACTGACTACTGCTCTTGAGACTTACACTGGAACTTTTCTCCTGAGTTAGCCCCAGTCCTAATAAGAACGTGTTAACCTAGGGGTAACAGCTGTCTGAGTTGGACTGAGGACTGATGGAGCCAGCCATATGCTGAGACTGTCCCCTTCTCTGCTAAGCCTGATTGCTTGGCTTGTGGGAAAAGTCACTTTCCTGAGAAATGAGGTACAGTGTGCTGAAAGGGAGTCCAGGGGGCGTCTGCAAGAGAGCCAGAGAAAGGAAATGCCCGGTAGGGCAGAGTTTATTTTTCACAAATGAAGGCTTGAAAGTGCCCTGGAGATTGTTTTCACTGGGAATAAGCCACACCAGGTTATAAGTGCTTTTAGCTCTTCTCAAAGCTGTGTCCCCAGCTGATCAACATTTTTGTCGCACTCTGGAGGGAAAGGCAGGAGGCCTTTCACCCCTGTTCAAAGAGGAATGCGGGCCGGACACAGTAGCTCATGCCTGTAATCCCAGTGCTCTGGGAGGCTGAGACAGATCCCTTGAGCTCAGGAGTTTGAGACCAGTCTAAGCAAGAGTGAGACTCTGTCTCTACTAAAAATAGAAAAAGAAAATTAGGCTGACATTGTGGTGGGCATCTGTAGTCCCAGCTACTCAGGAAGGAAGCTGAGGTGGGAAGATCACTTGAACCCAAAAATCTGAGGTTGCTGTGAGCTAGGCTGATGCCCTGGAACTCTAGCCTGGGCAAATGTCTCAAAAAACAAAAAGAGGAATGGGAAAGGAATGTTATTATTATATCTTAAATGCTTTATAGAAAGAAAATCAGGGGACAGCTATAATATGAGTAAATCTGACACTTCAGCATGTTTGAGAGGGAAGAGAGACAGCTGGTTCTGTTCGTAGCAACAGGCCTGTGTTTGGCTTGTTGGCCAGGAGAACCAGTCTGGACAATGCTAATATATCTGCCAAATTTCTGGACGAAGTTTAAAGGATGTCAAGGGACTGCAGTTAGGAGCAGATTCTCTTGGGGACCAAGGATTAAAAGCACACAGACAAATCAAGGTTGCATGTGTGTGAGCTGCCAAAATAGGTTTAAAGTAGTAAGGGTGTGGGCTTTGTCAGAGGTTCTGATTTATGATGTTTTGTTGGTTTGCCTTGGTGCTGGGTAGACAGTTGAAGGTTCATTTTGCTAAACCAGTTTAGAAAGGTTTTAGTTTAGTGTCTTATCTTCAGTATTTTTTTTCTTTCCCAGTAACATTGTGTTGGGTTCAGATAACTTTGCTCATGATTCTAGATCTTTGCATTTTTATTTATTTAGTTTTTTTGTTTTTATTAAATCATAACTGTGTACATTGATGCATTTATGGGGATCAGTGTACTGATTTGATACACTAAATGTGAAATGCTTACAGTGAACTAAGTAACACATCTATCACAACTATACTCTTTTCTTAATAGTTTTGAATTGTACCATTGCATCATGCACATTAGGTGAGGTCCCCCCAAATACCCTCCCTCTTTCTACCTCCTTCCTCCCCTTCCCTCTCTCTCCTCTTCCCTTCTACTTTCTGGACTGTAGTTATGCTTTGCCATTTGTATGCACGTGTAGGTGATTATATATTGATTTCGTAGTAGTATTAAATGCATTGGATACTTTTTTTCCTATTCTTAAGATACTTTACTAAGAAGAATATATTCCAGCTTTATCCAGGTAAACATAAAAGATGTGAAGTTTTCATCTTTTTTATGACTGCATAGTATTCCATGGTATACATATACAACAACTTGTTAATCCATTCATGGGTCGATGGGCACTTGGGCTATTTCCATGTCTTGGCAATTGTGAATTGGGCCGCAGCAAACATTCTGATGCAAATGTCTTTGTTGTAAAATAGTTTTTGATCATCTGGGTGTATACCTAGTAGAGGAATTGTAGGATTGAATGGTAGGTCTACTTTTAGTTCCTTGAATATTCTCCAAACTTCTTTCCAAAAAGGACGTATTAGCTTGCATTCCCACCAGCAGTGTAGAAGTGTTCCCTTCTCTCTGCATCCATGCCAACATCTGTGGTTTTGGGATTTTGTTATGTGGGCTAATCTTACTGGAGTTAGGTCGTTGCATTGAAATGCTTCCACAAACTGAATTAAAATTTAAAACACTAAGAGTTAAGTAAGTGGTCATATTAACTGTCATGGGTTATATCGTATTAACCAGTGACTAATTGGTGGTTTGGATCTTGGATTCCATGTCTCTAAGGACATATATGTTAAAATGGTGGTTAGCGTCCTGGCAAGACCACATGATAATCTTGCTTCCATGGGAAAATGTAACCTGGATTCTAAGGACTACTGCTCTCTCTTCTTCCTTGGACACAATGAAACAGAAGTCCCAGCTGTTCCCCAGGAAATGGTGAGCTCCCACCAGGAATGATAATGGTAGCCATTCTCATGCGAGCAGTGACAATGAGTCATGTTTTCATCTTTTAAATCCTGTCTGTATTTTGTTCACTAATATTAGTAAAAATGTATGGTACTTATATATGGTGTTTATTAGAATGAATTTTCTATCACTTGTTCATTGATTCATTAATTTATTCAATATTATTACTACCTATGTATTTGAGTCTTTGGCTTAGATTTTGTGGAGAAAAATGTATTTTAGTTTTTATTTACTTTTGAGCACTATTAAAAAGCTGCATGTAGGGGGGAAAAAGTCATAGTGATGAAATGAATACCAGGGATACTTTGGAAATTTAAAGATGAGGGTGGGTGTGAAAGAGAAGGATTCTGAAGTGGTATTAGTGTCTTTTGAATTAAAAGTTTCTGTGTTTTTAGAAGTATCTTTTTTTGCGGAAAGAATTTGGCAAGCTGTTGATATTGAAATAAAAATAATACCTACACTCATTCACTCTTAACAGTAGGAAAAATATGAATTGTTTCTGATAGTGTAAAAAGGAACTCTTCATTTGATGAACATGTATAATTATTATTATTATTTTTAATGAGACAGAGCCTTAAGCTGTCCCCCTGGGTAGAGTGCTATGGCATCACAGCTCATAGTAACCTCCAACTCCTGAGCTCAAGTCATTCTCCTGCCTCCGTCTCCCAAGTATCTGGGACTACAGGCGTCTGCCACAATGCCCGGCTATTTTTTGGTTGCAGCCATCATTGTTTAGAGGGCCCGGGCTGGGGATTTGAACCCGCCAGCTCAGGTGTATGTGGCTGGTGCCTTAGCATCAGTATGATTATTAAGGGAAGCTTTTCTTTTTTTAGCATTAAGAAAGCATTTCTTCCTTAGACTATTGCATGTTATGTTGAACAGATGGAGGCCAACCAAGATGGGAAGGTTGTCTACAGCCACATCCCCCCATGAGCATACTTAAGAACCTGGGGGAGATGGTGGTAAGGGTTAGGGACAGGTGTCGTTACCAACCAGGGAGTGGGACAGTCAGTGTTTGAGCGAAAATGAGAAAAGTGTTTGAGCTAAACTGGAATGATGGGACAGGAGGAGGGAGAGGTGGCCGTGGTTCCTGATTTATTAACTGTGTGTGGGTTGACAAGTACATGTACTGAGTAGGGATGTAGTGAATGTGGACTGTGTGTCAGGCACTGCTCTGGGTAGTTTCATGGACATTCTCTTTTTGTTGTTCCTTTCTACAGCCATTCAAGATCAGTATTGTTCATATTATTTTATTTGTGTCTTTAAATTTACTTTTGTGTTTTATTTCATTCTTTCATTTCATTTTGCATCTTTAATTTTAGTTTTCATTTTTATCAAGGTCACACATGACCATGGTTTAAAGGGCCAAATGGTACTGTAAGTCTTAATAAGAAATCTTTACTTCCTCATTCTCCTCCTTTAAAGGAATGGTTACCACCTTAAACATTTTTTTGATATTTATCCCTATATTTCTGAATAAAATCCTGATCTTGTTGCTTCTTGATTTTTCATCGTTAGGCAGTGTAGACAATTAGGACGTCTTTCTCTTTCACAATACTCCACATATTCCCACTTGCCACCTGTGTACTTCCTTCTCTCGATATGGTTATTGTACATCTTGATTGTAGTCAGAACCACATTCAGTGTTTATTTTAACTATTAGTTTTCTTCCCCTGTGTTTTATTTCTTCTCTAGTTACCAATGCTCTTTCCTTCCCAGTTGCTTAGTTTTTCTGTATGTCCATCACTGATTCAAACGTTGCCTCTCTCATTGTTTAAGTCTCTTTTCTAGACATCCGAGCACATCCCCTGGGTATTCTATCACTTCCGTCTCCTGAGAAGATTCCCCCTTGGAGCCTTCTGCCTTGTTCCATCAGGACTGGTTTGGCCCGGAGGCTTACATAGTACTGTCACCTTTTCCCCCATTTCACTATCATCCCGGGGAATTCTTTTTATTTCTCTTCTGAGTTGGATCCCCATTTCCTAGACGCCATCGATTATTTTTTAGTTCCCCCTTATTTTGGTGGAACATCCTTTGATAACTCTAAGAAAAGGGTATGTCAGAAGCATGTACACCATTTTAAAAAATTGTGTAGAAATAGCAAAACTGTAAACACATTTTATTCTACTGAAACCAGATCAGTAATTTTAGTTGAGTATAGAATTCTAAACTGGAATTCTCTGTTAAAGGTTTGAAGGCATTCCTCTGTAGAATTCTGGCTTTCCATTTTAGTCTACTGAAACCAGATCAGTAATTTTAGTTGAGTATAGAATTCTTAGTTGAGTATGGAATTCTCTGTTAAAGGTTTGAAGGCATTGCTCTGTAGAATTCTGGCTTTCCAGACAAAAATCTTTCAGTCTTTGGCTGTGGTGGAGGAAACATTTTCTTCTGGGTCCCTAGCTGTTGTCAGAAAAAGGACTCAGGAGTTCCAATAGACATTTTTAAAGGGACAATTTATATGCAGTAAAATGCACAAATCTTAAAGGTACAGCTTGCTGAGTTTTCACACATGTGTAATCATCGCGCAGGTCAGGATACAGAACTTTGCCAGCGTCTCATAAAGTTCTGTTATGCCCCTTCCTGGTCAGTTTTCCTTCCTTCCTTCAGGAGTGACCCCTGTTCTGAATTTTTCCACCATCGGTTAGTTTTACGTGTTCTTGAACCATATGCTGAGTCATGCAGTATGTATACTTTGGTGTTTCTCTTCTTTTGCTCAGTGTAATGATTCTGAAATTCATCCATGTTGCCATGTGTGTCAGTGGCTTGTTTGTTCATTGCTGAGTCTTGGAGTACACTGTAAGTTCATCCATTCTCCTGTTACTGGCTTTTTTGTTGTTCCAGTTCATGGCTGTTATGAACAAGTTACTGTGAACATTCTTGTCCATGTCTTTTGTGGATATATGCACCCGTTTGTCTTGATTATGTACCTAAAAGTGGGATTGCTGGGCCATATGGTGGCATATATTTAACTTTATTAGAAACTGTTCATCGTTGGCCACAGTCATCGCACTGTTTTCTAATTGTTCTTTCAATAGACTCTCAGTCCTAGTTTTAGTCTCACTTTTTATGTCGAGAGGTATATGGTGCCCCCTGTTTCTGGGCATCTGGGGATTCTGCAGAGTGAATCCTGTTGAGTTTTGGCTTCCTCCTCGCTGTCGTGGGATTCGGTATTCTCAGGACCACTCAGTCAATTCATATTTGTTCACCAGCTTTCTTTCTTTCTTTTTTTTTTTGAGACAGAGTCTCACTGTGTCACCCTCAATAGAGTGCTGTGGTGTCACAGCTCACAGCAACCTCCAATTTTTGGGCTTAAGCAATTCTCTTGCCTCAGCCTCCCAAGTAGCTGGGACTACAGGTGCCCACCACAATACCTGGCTATTTTTTGTTGCAGTTTGGCCGGGGCCAGGTTTGAACCCATCACCTTTGGGATGTGGGGCTGGTGCCCTCCTCACTGAGCCACAGGCACCACCCTGTTCACCAGCTTTCTAATTTCCACATTTTTGTTGCTCTTCTTATATTCTCTCTGTCCTTAAGGACTCCTACCCTTACATTTTTTCCTTTCCTGCCATTTGAGTGGGTTTTCAGGAACTAGCAGAGCTCCATGCTTATGCCCAAGTCACCGTTTCAAACCTACTTACTTTGAAATGGTTCTGCCTCCCCACTATGACAGAGCTAGTTATTTATTTGAACACACAGGGGGGTTTAAGTAAGGAGCAAATTTCAAGTCCTCAGGCAGTAGGGAAAGGTCAGCCTATTTAGAGAATGAAGTCCTGTATCCAAAAAGACATTAAACAATACCAAGCTGTGATAGGCGTAATTATTTAATGATATTATGTGACAGGGATTATGAGGGAATTTGAGGGTGATGGTGCTTCTTTTTAAAAAATTTCAGAGTCTACAGTCAAAAAGCATGACTATGTATTAAGCCCTGTTTTGGCAAATCTGTTTGTCCACCCTCCTGGACCAACCTGTTGGTCCCTGCCACCTCTGGTGTATGGTGGCTGAGATAACCGTGTATAGTGGAACTGGGGACTAATTGGAAATGACGGCTCCTTGCTCAGTAATGCAGGGTCACAGAACAAACGACACGGGTAGTCTGCCTGTATTTGAAAATTGGATATTTGGTCATCAGGGAGTTTTTGCATTAATTGATTATTTTAAAATAGTGCCTTAAGATAATCATCTTGGTAACTGAGTTTGTGGCACCTGGGGCTAATGTTCTGAACCGGATCCCAGGTAGGACAACTCCCAGCTTTCTGATTTCCTTCCTTGGAGTCTCCAGTTTTGTCATCTGTCAAATGGCAACAACTTGCTGCCAGCGCTTGAGTGAAGAAGACCCAGGGGGTGAATACCAGCCAAGCACTCAGCTCAGTCCCCGGCCCGGAAACTCTCAGTTAGCGTTAGCTCTTTTTATGATCATTCAGCACCGGCCACCAAATTGGCCATTCATTCCTGGTGGCTGTGATTAGGCTTGTGGTCACCAGATATTTGTCAAGCACAGGCTGAATATTAGGACTCACACTCTTGAGCATCACCGCCTCGGGGTTCTGAGCTGCCCTTAGAGGCTCACGTCGGAGAGACATCTGTTAGGAATTTTCTCCCCTTTGGGAAAGGGGTGGTAAGGGGTTGGCAGACAGAAGGGGCTGGTTTTAAAACAATAAAGTCAATTTGGTACGGTCAAAAAAGTAATTTTGGATTAATATAAGGATACTTACAATTAGGTTACACTGTTTGCATTTGTTAGGTAAAGTCCAGGTGGTAGTTGAGTCTTTCACCCGGGAGGCGTGCCACACAGCCCTACATACGTGGTACCCATTAGGTGGAAACTTACTGACCTCCCTCCTCCTTCCCCCCATTCTTGAAATTAATTGTGTTTTTCTCCTGGGTGGGTGTGTAGTTGTTCATCTACTAGTTTAATATTAGTATTGAGTACATTGGATACTTGCTTTTCCATTCTTGAGATACTTTACCGAGGACAATGTTCTCCAAACCCATCCAGGTAAATACAAAAGATGCGAAGTCTCCATCATTTTTTGCAGCTGAATGGTATTTTGTGGTATCGAGATGTTGCTTCTTTATAGCCTCAGGTTCATCAAACATTCTTTTATTAATATACTCAATTAAACCCTTGAATGGGCTCGGCGCCTATAGCTCAACCGGCTAAGGCGCCAGCCATGTACACCTAAGGTGGCGGGTTCGAATCCCCAGCCCGGACCCGCCAAACAACAATGACGGCTGCAACCAAAAAATAGCCAGGCGTTGTGGCGGGCGCCTGTGGTCCCAGCTACTTGGGAGGTGGAGGCAGGAGACTCGCTTGAGCCCAGGAGTTGGAGGTTGCTGTGAGCTGTAATGCCACGGCCCTCAACCCAGGGGGACAGCTTGAGGCTCTGTCTCAAAAAAAAAAAAAAACTCTTGAATGAACTGGGAGCACAACTGAAGAGTTCAGAGCTGAGTTGGATTCCACATACTGAAATGAAAAACATAACACCTTTGGCATAACCCCCTATGTGTGTTTAAATGAATAACTAGCTCTGTCATTAGTAGGTTTGAAACGGTGACTTGAGCATAAGCATGGAACTCTGCTAGTTCCTGAAACCCCACTCAAATGGCAGGAAAGGAAAATATGTAAGTGTAGGAATGATTCAAGTTAATAACAAAAATTGCAATGAAAAGCGTAGAAGACTTAAATTAGGTCTCCAGTCCTTTTGAGAAGACTAGCTCTTTGGATCTTGGATTTTGCATCTTACCCATAAAGACCACAGAGCGCTATGGGAAGACCTCCACTCTTTAGCTCTCATTATCTCTCTTAATCTAAAATACAAGTTCCAGAAAGAACTTCCCTGGGCTTTTCTTTTCTTTTCTTTTCTTTTTTTTTTTCTGAGACAGAGTTTCACTGTGTTGCTGGGGTAGAGTGCAGTGGCGTGATCATAGCTCACTGCAGCCTCAAACTCCTGGGCTCAAGTGATTTTCTTGGGAATAAATCCTAATGATGAATCAGCTTCAGCAGAGTTCAAGAACGGTAATCCATAATGTTCACTCCGCCGGGCTGATGATGATTAATTTGAGGCGAGAACAATAGAAATGGGTCTTAAAGAGCAGAAAAAATGAGATTAAATACCGGGAAAAATTTTGGAGAGAAGTTATATCCGACAGGCTCCCGTAGGAAGCAGATGGCACAATACAATTATAAGTTTGACAAGAGCTTAATAAAGGGATGATTCAGAAAGGTGTGTGCAGGGTGTGGGGAACGGCGAAGCTCTTAGTCTTCCCTAAGCCTTAATCTGGAAGTCAGAGTCATGTTCAGAGGAGCCCTGAGAGGACTGGTGGCTTTCCATGAGGGACACAGCCAGCCTGAGGCTGCAGAGAAAGCACCAGAATAACTACCCCATCCTCACTCTCTTCCCTCCCTGTGGTCTCCTGCCAGGGCTCCCCACTGGCTGACCTTCACTGGAGAGCAGAGGGTGAAGGAACCCCACTGATTCCGTCTGCAAAGGTCAGCCCTCCCCCTGACAAAGTGAAGAGTGGTGAGGGGTGAGGAGAGGCTCTGGTGGGACAAAGAGATTTCCTGCACACAAATGTCAGTGATCCAGTGGGGAGCAAGTTCCTAAAGTAGAATGCAAAGAACACTCTTTTTGGAGCAGTTTTGGAAACAATACACTGCAGATTAGTCTTTACAGTTTGAGTATCCTTTCCTGCTGCCTTAAATTCAGGCATGTCACAAGAGGAAGAATGAAATGTTGATATCAGACCTAGTGAAATTCATTTTTTTGAAATTCACATTTTAATAACAAGCATAGCCAGGTGTAGTGCTGGGCCCCTGTAGTCCAAGCTACTTGGGAGGATAAGGCAAGAGGATTGCTTGAGCCCAAGAATTTGAGGTTGCTGTGAGCTATGACGCCATGGCACTCTACCCAGGGCAACAAATGAAACTCTGTCTCAACAAAACAAAACACCAAGCTGTTCAGGCCTCTTAGTAGTAATAAAACTGTTGGCATAGTATTTTGTAGTTGACAAAGGGCTTTCATGTACATAATTTTGTGACATCTGACAATAATCTTGTGAGGTAGGGAGGAAGATAGACCCATGTAATAGACGAAAAAAGTGAGTGTCCCAGAGGCTGCCTAGGGTATCACAGCCAACAAGTGGGAAAATGTGAAATGGAATCAGGCTGCCTAATTTCAAAATCAGGTGCTTTCCATAAAGAGAAACTCAAATCACCTACAATGATTTTTTTAAAAGGCAAAATGCTGATGTTAGAAGAAATACAGAAAAGAAATTCTTCCCTTTCCCAGATATTGCTGAGTGGCCTTTGTGACTATAATGTTCTTCTTTAGCAGCTGATGTCCTCCTGTCTCAAGGTTGGGGGGAATGTCATCTGGTGAAGGTTAGGATGGAAATTTGGTCTTGGAAGTCACACCATTAACCAGGCTAAGGCCAGATGGGTCCATTCTGAAGGTCTCTGTAAACTCTGAGTCCCCAAGACACTAATATTTTGTACCCTGGGACCTGGTCCAACCTCTGAAAGAAGCATCCTAAGAGACCCTATATATGCTATATACCATGGTAGTCTGTGCTAGCGTAATTCAGGTGACTGGTTAATTGTGACCAGAGTTGAACAATGTTGATAGCAACAACAACAACAACAATAACAATTATAATGCTGTTCTTAGGAATACAATTGAGGGACAGTACATGGCGATTTTGTACACGGCCTACATGCTACATGTTCACTGTGCTACCCTATTCCCTGTGTACCCCTAATGAGGCCCAGGTCCTCATTCTGAGGTTTGCAGGTGTGGCATTCTGATTATTTGACTTTGATTTGTGGTTGGCAGCACCTCAGTGTAGGAGGGAAACAAAGTTTAGCCCCATTCATTGCATGATCTCACAATCCTGACTGGGCAGCTGGATTTAGGATTTTCTTTTTAAAAATAATATAGGAAGTACACTTATATACAGTGAAATCCCGTATCGGAAATGTTCAGTTAGCTAAGTTTTGGCAATTGGAATCCATATAATCACCATCCAAAATAAGTTGGAGGACTTTTTTATAACTCAAAAAAATCTACTCATGCCTCCTTCTGGTCAGTCTCCTCCCTCCCCACCCCAGATAGACAGTCACTCTTCTGACTTCTGTCACCACAGATTTTTGTCTGTTCTGAACTTTCTGTAAGTGAAATCATATACTATCTGGCTTATTTTGCTCGATCTAATGTTTCTTTATCGATATATAATATTTGTGCACATTTATGGTGTACATGGGATACATTGTTACATGCATAGAGCGTGTCATGATCAAGTCAGGGTATTTGGATATGGTATTCATTACCTCGAGCATTTATGGTTTCTATGTGTTGGGAACACTTCAAGTAATCTTTTCTAGCTATTTTGAAATATACAGGACATCGCTGTGTATTTGTAGGTCACATTGTATGGTGACCCTACTCTGTCAAATATTAGAACTTACCCAGTGACCGGCCTCTCTTCATCTCTCCCGCACCTGCCTTCCCAGCCTTTACTCTCCACCTCCGTGAGATTAACATCTTTAGCTTCCACCTGTGAGTGAAAATATGTGATATTTGTCTTTCTGCACCTGGCTGGCCTCTTTTCACTTTCATCCATGTTGCTGCAAATGACACGATTTCATTCTTTTCTGTGGCCACATAAAACTGTCATTGTGTATATATACCAAGTTTTCCTTATTCATTGATGGATGCTTAGATTGATTCTACATCTTGGCTTTGTGAATAGTGCTGTAATAAGCAGGGTGAAGGTATCCCTTTGATAGACTGACTTCTTTTCCTTTGAGTACTCAATAGTTGGGGCGGCCCCTGTGGCTCAAAGAGGTAGGGCACTAGCCCCATATATCAGAGGTGGTGGGTTCAAACCCAGCCCTCAGCCAAAAAACAAACAACCAAACAAAAAAAACTACTCAGTAGTTGGATTTTCTGGATCGTGTGGTAGTTCTGTTTTTAGTTTTTTTGAACATTCTGTACTGTTTTCCATAACGGCTATACTCATTTACATTCCCACCAACTATTTGTGAGTGTTCCCTTTTCTCCGCATCCTCTCCAGCATGTTGTCTTTTTGATAAAAGCCATTCTAAATGGGATAAAATGATACCTCATTGTAGTTTTGATTTGTGTTCTCTGATAATTGTGACGTTGAACATTTTTTCATATACTTCTTGGTCGTTTGTATGTCTTCTTTTGAGAAGACAAGTCCTTTGCCCACTTTTTGATGGTATTGTTTTTGTGCTGTTAGGTTGTTTGATTTCCTTACAACTAATTTAAATTGTGCATGAACTTTACGGGTACCTTTATATTCCAGATATTAGTCCCATACTGGATGCATGGTTTACAAACCTTTCTGCCCATTCGACAGGTTTTCTCTTCACTCTGTTGATTATTTCTTTTCTTATGTTGAAGCTTTTTAGTTTAAAATAGTTCCATTTGTCTATTTTTGTTTTTGTTGCTTGTGCTTTTGAGGTCTTAGGCGTGAAATCTTTATCTAGACTAATGTCCTAGAGTGGGACATGTCCTATGTTTTCTTCAAGTAGTTTTATAGTTTCACATCTTATGTTTAAGACTTTCATTTTAAGTTGATTTTTTTCATATGGTGAGAGATAAAGGTCTAGTTTCATTACTGTGCATATGGATATTGTCATAAATTCTTTTTTTTTTTTTTTTGAGACAGAGCCTCAAGCTGTCCCCCTGGGTAGAGTGCCGTGGTGTCACAGCTCACAGCAACCTCCAACTCCTGGGCTTAAGCGAGTCTCCTGCCTCTGTCTCCCAAGTAGCTGGGGCCACAGGTGCCCACCACAACGCCCGGCTATTTTTTTTGTTGTTGTTGCTGTAGCCATCATTGTGGTTTGTTCTAGCCATCTTCATAGGTTGTGTGTGTCCCAGAATTTATCTGTTTCCTGCAGGTTTTCTACTTTGTTAGCATATAATAAATAATAATCTCTAATGACCTTTTGTATTTCTGCAGCATTAGTTGTAATGCCTCCTTTTCCATTTCTGAGTTTGTTTGTTTGGTCTTCTGTTTTTTTCCTTGGTTCATCTACCTGGCAGTTTGTCAATTTTGTTTATATTTTCAGAGGAATGGCTTTTTGTTTCATTGATCTTTTGTTTTTTTTTAAGTGTCTGTTTTTTAGGGTCTATTACTGCTTTTGTTCCACTAATTTTGGATTTGGTTTGTTTTTGCTTTTCTGCTTTCTTGTGATATATCATTAGGTTCTGTTTTTGGAAATATTTTCTTTTTTTTTGAGACAGAATCTCACTCTGTTGCCCAGGCTAAAGTGCCATGCTGTTGCCATAGCTCACAGCAACCTCACACTCCTCAAGTGTTCCTCCTGTCTCAGCCTTCTGAGAAGCTGGGACTTGAGGCATCTGCCACAATATTTTCTATTTTTAGTAGAGGCAAGGTCTTTATCTTGCTCAGGCTGGTCTCAGACTCCTGAACTCAAGGGATCCTCACACTGTGGCCTCCCAGGGTGTTGGGATTATAGGGGCGAGCTACTATGCTCAGCCTGAAATCTTTCCAGTTTTTTGACATAAAGATTTATTACTATTAATGTCCCTCTTGGCACTGCTTTTTCCGTATCCCATAGGATTTGGTATGTTGTATTTCCATTTTCATTTGTCTCAAGAAATACTTTGATTTCTATCTTAATTTCTTCATTGACACACTGGTTATTCAGGAGTATGTTGTTTAATTTCCATAGATTTGTACAGTTTCCAAAGTTCCTCTTGTTATTGACTCATGATTTTATTCTGTTTTGGTCTGAGAAGATACTTGATATGATTTTGATTTGTTGAAAGACTTGTTTTGTGTTCTAATATAAGATCTATCCTGGAGAGTGTTACATGTGCTGATGAAAAGAACGTGTATTCTGTAGCTGTTGGATGAAATTTTCTCTAATTGTCTATTAGGTCTATTTGGACCAAAATGCAGTTTAAATGCACTGTTTCTTTGTTAATTTTTTGTCTAGGTGATCTGTCCAATGCTGAGAGTATTGTATTGGAGTCCAACTATTATTGTATTGGAGTCTATCCCTCCCTTTGGATCTAATGATATTTACTTTATATATGCAGATGCTCTGGTGTTGGGAGCATAAATATTTAGAATTGTTATATCCCCTTGCTAAATTGATACCTTTGCGTTACATAATTATCTTTATCTCTTTTTACTGTTTTTGACTTGAATTATGTTTTATCTGATCTAAGTATAGCTACTCTTGATTAAGTAACTTAGTTTCTGTTTACGTGGAATGTCTTTTTCTGTCCCTTTACTTTCTTGTTTTTTCAATCCATTCATCTCGTCTGTACCTTTTAAATTAAAAGTTGAATCCATTTACTTTCAAAGTTGTTATTTTTAGGTGAAGACTTATTCCTGTAATTTTATTAATTGATTTTTGGTTGCTTTGTATATCCTTTGTTCATTTCTTTCTCTCTGATTGCTTATAATTGTGGTTTGGTGTTTTTTGATGTAGTAACATGTGAGTCCTTTTTCTTCCTTGTGTATTTGCTCTAATGTTGGGTTTTATGCTTTTGTGTGTTTTCAATGGTGGATGTCATTCTTTTGCTTACAAGTGTAAGACTCCCTCAAACATTTTTTTGTAGGCTTGGTTCAGTGGTGGTGAGTATTCGCAGTTTTTGCTTATCTAGGAAAGACTTCATTTGTCCTTCATTTATGGAGGATAACTTTGCTGTGTATAGATCTTTGGTTGTCAGTTTTTTTTCTTCTTTCAGTATTGTGAATATATCATTTCATTCTTTCATGGCCTGTAAGGTTCCTGCTGAGAAATCCATTGTCAGGCTATTAGGGGTTCCCTTCTGCTTGGGTAGATGCTTTTCTCTTGCTATTTTTAGAATTCTCTCTTTGTCTTTAAATTTTGACAGTTTGACTATTATGTGCCAGGGAGAAGAACTTTTTGAATTGTACTTATTTGAGGATTTCTAAAGTTCCACATCTGGATGTCTAAATCTCTTGCTAGACTTGGGAAATTTTCAGCTATTTTGTTAAATAGGTTTCTTTATGTCTTTGTTCTTTCACCTTCTGGAACACCTAAAATTCATATATATAGTTGCCTTTAAGGCATCCCACATGTCATGTAAGCTTTCTTCATTCTTTTGTTTTTATTTTTGTGTGCCCAGCTTAATTCAAAAGACCTTTCTTCAAGTTCTTAAATTCTTTCTTCTGTTTGATCTAGTCTATTATTGAAGCTCCTGATTGTATTTTTTATTTTATTTACTGAATTCTTCAGTGCCAAGATGGCTGTTTGATTTTTTTTTTTTTATGATCGCTATCTCTTTGGTGAATTTTTCATTCATATCCTGAATTATTTTTCTGATTTCTTTGCATTTTTTATCAGTGTCCTTTTGTATCTCACTTAGGTTATTTACTATCATAGTTTTGAATAATTTGTTCAGGCATTTCATTAATTTCTTTTTTGGTTGATTCTGCTGCTGGAAAATTATTGTATTCCTTTGCAGTTGTCATGTTTCCTTGCTTTTTCCTGTTTCTTGTGTTCTTATGTTTATATCTGTGCATTTGGGATAACAGTTGTTTCTTCCAATTATTTGTAGAAGACTTTTTCCCGTAGATGTATATATGGTGTTACATGGGCAGGGCACGTTAGCTTTGATTCTTGGTGCTTAAGGTAGGGTATTCTCTGCTTAATTTCTTTGGCTATAAGTGGCATCAGTAGTATCTATAACTTCCTCAATGGCATAGGCTGTGTTGTTAATGGAGGCCATGGTGAGGCTTTTCTGGAGCAGAGATGCCAGTGGGCTGGTTCTCTAGCCTTAGTCATGGCAGCAGTGGTCTGGGTATGCCTGACTTTGGGCCCCTAGGCAGTATACATGTTGGTGGGTCCAGCCATCTTGCTTGGATTTCAGAAGTGATGGTGGTGGGTCCTTAAGCCCCGGGACAATGTGCATGGCATGGATAATGACAGTAGTGGTGGTGGGATCTTGGAGGTTCCAAGTGGTATGCAATTGTGTTAGTGGTGGTTGTGATGGGCTGTGCATGCCAGGCCCCAGGCCCCCAGGTGGTACATACCAGTCAATAATGGTAATGGAGGTGGCAGCAGCCTAGGCAGGTCTATTCTCATGCTCTCAGGAAGACTGCACACCTACCAGTTGGAGCGGTGCAATCCCCAGGCCTCTGGATGCTGTGCTTTGGTGCCAGTGATAGGTGTTTTGGGCCCTCTGGTGATGTGCATGTGCACTCAGGGTGACCATTTGGTCAGGGTTATCCTCATGCCCCAGGTATCATGATTGGGTGGGAGCAGCAGTGGTGGTGGTGGGCAGGGAGAGCCTGTCCCCAGGATATGTGCAAATGTGTGATGGCCCTCCTGCTTGGGTGGGGGATGGGGTTGCTATCAGTGACAGTGGTCCCAGGCAGGCAGCTCTCAGGCTCTGGGGAGCAGATACTTCAGGTCCCTTTGTCTTTGAAGCAGCCTTGTATGCCCTGCCCCCCACCCCACATACCAGATTATAGGACACAATGTGGGCAAGAGTGCTTGGGCCCCTGCTGCACTGCTGGATCCAGCCATTGTGCCACTGCAGCCTCTGGGTAGGCATGAGAGGTGGAGATGCAGGGGCCATTGGGCTCCAGGGCAGCATGGAGTCTGGTGAGGTTTGGGTTCTCAAAATGGCACTGTGCTGTAGTTGCTTGGGCCTCAGCAGGTGCATGAGCCCCCTTTCTGGCGCCTTGCTGTCACATGGACTCTAAGAAGCTCCCTACACAGGTCTCAGGGCCTGTAAGTCAAAGGATTCATCCATGGCCAGGATCGCAGCAGTCTGTCCTGGGAATGTGGACTGGTGGTGATCTGTCACTTACCCTTTGCCTGCTCTGGGGAGCCTCTCCAGGAGCTCTCACTCAGCCAAGCCCAGCTAAAGCAGCTGCCGTACCTCCCTCCCCTTTCTTGCCTCAAGAGTTTCCAGTCACTTCTCTGCTAAATTCAGTGTTCTTTCTTTAATGTTCTATTTGAAGTGTAATTATCCTCTCATGGTTTTGGTTCTTTGTGGAGGAGAGTTTCAGGTGCCTCTAGTCACTCAGTGTAATCTTTTTAAAGTTCATATTGTTGTTTTACATTGCTAGTTCATTCCTTTTTGTTGCTGAAAGTATGTCATTATTTATTTTTTCTTCTGTTGGGAAAATTAAGTTCTTTTTCCTTTTGGTCTAATATGAATAAAGCTGCTGTAAACTTTCTTCTACAAGTCTTTTTGCAGATAATTGCACTCCTCTGGACTTATTCCTAGATGTAGAATTGCAGGACATAGGGTAGGTGTACGCTCAATTGCTTTACTATTTTTAAAATAAAATGTTTTATTTTTTTATTTTTTTGAGACAGATCTGTCTCACTCTGTAGCCCTCGGTAGCGTGCCATGGCATCACAGCTCACAACAACCTCAAACTCTTGGTCTTAAGCGATTCTCTTGCCTCAGCCTCCCACGTAGCTAGGACTACAGTGCCTACCACAATGCCCGGCTATTTTTTGCTGCAGTTGTCATTGTTGTTTAGCTGGCCTGGGCCAGGTGTGAACCTGCCAGCCTCTGTGTATGTAGCCAGTGCCGTAACCACTGTGCTATGGGCGCCAAGCCCAAAATTTTTATTTTAGAATAGTTTCAGATTTCTAGAAAAATTGCAGAAATAATACATTGAAGTCCCTTATCTTCACACTAGGTTTCTTCTATTATTGGAATCTTACATTAATAGGGTAACATTTGTCACAATTAATGGACCAATACTGATACATTATTATGAACTCAGGTCCATTACTTTTCACATTTCTTTCATTTTTACCTAAAATCCTTTCTCTGTCCAGGATCCCATCCAGGATATCATATTAAATCATTTTTTATGTCTCCTCCGGGTCTTCTTGGCTGTGACAGTTTCCCAAACTTGCTGTGTTTTTCATGGCCTTGACAGTTTTGAGAAGTAATAGTCATATATTTTATAGGGAATATCTCAACTAAGACAGCCTCATGTTTTTCTTATAGCTAGACTGAGATCATTTTGAATTTAGGGAAGGAAGACCACAGAGATAAAGTGCTATTTTCTGTACATCACATCAAGGGCACATACTCTAGACATGAATTCTGATCACCGATGTGAACCTTGGCCACCTGGTTAATGTAGTGTTTGTCAGGTTTTTCCACTGGGAAGTTACTCCCTCTCCCCTTTTATGCTTTATTCTTTAGATGAAAACCATCTTTTTTTTTTCTTTTTGAGACGAAGCCTCAAGCTGTCCCCCTGGGTAGAGTGCCATGGCATCACGCTCACAGCAACCTCCAACTCCTGGGCTCAAG
>NW_003852401.1:27435578-27485903 GCF_000181295.1 Otolemur garnettii
TAGCCGCTTGAGCCACAGGCGCCGAGCCTAGATGAAAACCATCTTGTGCAGCCCACACTTAAGGGGCAGGGAATCTAGGTTGGAATATCTCCATACGTTATTTGGAATTCTTTGACATGGAAAATTTATATTTAATTTTTAAGAAATTAACGATTTTCTAAGTGGTTGAACCATCTTATGCCTTTATAAGTAAAGGACTCCTCATCCTCATTGACACTTGGTATTGTTAGTCTTTTGAATTTAAACCACTTTAGTTGGTGTGAAATGGTAAAATGATATGTCAGTATGGTTTTTAATTTATGTTCGTGATCACTAATAATGCTGGGCACCTTTTCATGCGTGTATTGGCCATTTATTTCTGTTTTTGTTTTTTTAATTCATGGGTCTTCCTTGTACAAGGGCCATGCTCATCTTCTCTATATTGTTCCAGTTGTTGTACATGGGTTACCAAAGCACACTGTTGGCCATTCTTATATCCTGTGTGTGTGTGTGTGTGAGAGAGAGGTGGCCGGGGAGAGAGAGAGAGAGAGAGAGAGAGAGAGAGAGAGAGAGAAATATCTATTTGGGTCTTTTATATCCTAGTTTTTAATTGGGTTGCTTGTCTTTTTATTATTGGGCTGAGAAGCTGTTTGTATATTCAGGATACAGGTTGTTTGTTCAACATATGCATGAAAATACAGTAGAATCTTCATAGTCGACCGCCTCCCTACAAAGTTGACCTAATTTTCATAGACTGGACATGTATGTATCAGTATAATAGGACTAGTTCCTAAGATTGATCACCTTTGTATGTTAGCCAGCTTGTTACAGTTCCTTGGGTGGTCAACTTACAGAGGTTCCACTGTATTTTCTACCAGTCTGTGGCTTACCTGTTGATTTTCTTAATTGTGTCCTTTAGTGAGTTGGATTTAAGATTTTTAAGAAGAGATTTGGCGGTCTAGTGTTGTAAGTAATGAACGCTCACTCATTTTGTATGTGATGATATTAATTTTAAGAGTGTCGGTGGACATAGAGCTTGTAATCACACCTTCTTTTCAAGGCATATCATATTGCATTAAATTTTTGTTTTTCCAAAGGAAAGTTCAAGATTTTCCCATAGCCAATTCCTTTGTTGGGTATATTCCCAGATGACCAAAAATCGCATTACAACAAAGACATTTGTATCAGAATGTTTATTGCAGCCCAATTCATAATTGCCAGGTCATGGAAGAAGCCCAAGTGCTCATCGATCCACGAATGGATCAACAAACTGTGGTATATGTAGACCATGGATATTATGCAGCCATTAAGAAGGATGGAGACTTTACGTCCTTCATGTTCACATGGATGGAGCTGGAGAATGTTCTTTTGAGCAAAGTATCACGAGAATGGAGGAAAAAGTATCTAATGTACACACCCCTATTATGAAACTAATTTATACCTTTTATATGAAAGCTATAACCAAATAGCCTAAGAATATGGGGAGGGGGGAGGGAGAAGGAGGAGGGAATGGGTGGAGGGAGGGGGTTTGGAGGGATCACTTCTGAGGTTTATCTTATAGGGGTACAGGTGAATCTTTCTAAGAGTAGAATGTGAACATTTTAAAGCAATAACTGAGAAAATGACATGAAGGCTGTGTTGACCAGTTTGATGGAAGTATTTCAGATTGCATGTGAAAACCCCACACTGTACCCCAGAAGTGCATTAATGTACATAGTTACCATTCAATAAAAAAAAAAAAAAAAAAAAAAGATTTTCCCATAGTCACAGTGATAGTGGTGTTGGGTATGAAGATCCAGATATATTAGATCTTTTTGGATGGCAACTACCAGTGTGTAAAAGAAGCCCATGTGGGAAGATCATGCTCTGTCCTTTGCCAATTATACATTCTACTTTTCCAAGAAGCTTTGGTACAGTCATGAATGACATAGGGCGAGAGGGGACGCATGCTATGTGCTGTTCAAGTCAAGTCCTGTAGACACTGAGGAGCCCAGTCTGGGAAACAGTCACAATAGCAGCCACTGCCAGCATTTACCCAAAGATTTGATGACAGGGTGTGTACAAATTACAATATACAAAGAGAAGCCAGATTCCTCTTGGAGAGGAGGAGAAATTCTCCTTAGGAAAAGTGGTGTTTTATGATATCAAATATTGACTCATAAAATGGGTCTGTGGAGATGTTTTCAAGCTTGACTTGGAATAACAACAATAATTAAAGAACAAGGTTCCTCCATTAGAGTTCATCTGTGAACTCATTTACCAGACAACTCTGACATATCAGGTACCCGAATTGATGCTGAGTACTAACACTGATAATCATTGGCTCTTGTCTTTATTTTTGCTTTTGTATGTGTGATAAGGTTTTATATTTAGAATAATCATAGCTCTTAAAGTGAAAATCCTATAGAGTCTCTAATTTGTACTAAGTAAATGCTGGATTGTTGGTTGAGTACTGCCAATTTTTAATTATTTGGAACAATATTTGTACTACTTAACTTTGGATAAAAGCACATGGAAGATCTTTGTGTAGTTATTCTTTGCTATCCAAATCATTCTGAAATGAAAAGAGATCCGTCTTTTTGTTTATCTGTATAATGTGATTCCTGGACTGGGATGGCTCTGAGCTCCATGATTCCCCTGGGTTCCACTCACATTCCAGAGTTCTCCATTTGTAGACTTAGTGTTGCTCCTACAAAACTAAAAAACAAGGAGAGAATGGCTCAAGGAGAAAGCCAAGGCTTAGTGTAATGTAGAGATGAAAGACAAGGGAGTGAGAACTATTTGCAAAGAGGGGAAAACGGGGACTTGAGTTTATGGAGATGATTTGAGAGTCAATGGCATTCCTCAGTGTAATTGAAACAATTCTAAAATGTGAGCAAAGTTAGTTATGTTAAAGACATGCTGGTGACCTCTAAAAAAAACAAGTTTCCTAGCCAGTAGATGATCTAATATATGTCCACATAAGAGAAAAACTCAAATCAACCTAAGGTGGGGGTGGGGGAATAAGGAAGTGGGTGTGGGGTATGGGTGTGCTCCCACTGAATGAGCACAATGTTAGGGTGTATGGCACACCTCTTGCGGGTGAGACACAATTTTAAGAAGTACTTTACCTAACTAGTGCAAACATTGTAGCTCTGATTCTTTATACCCTCGATTAATCTGAAACAATAAAAAAAATAAAAAAGTTTCCTTTTGCAAGTTGGGTGTTTTTATTCAGTCAAAACTGTGTCCAAAGTTAGCTGCCTTCTTTCTCTAACTACCCATTCTCTTGCCATTTCAGGTAAACCTCTTTGTGCTGCTCTCTGTGGTTTGTGTCCTACTAAATCTCGCTGGATTTATCCTGGGCTGCCAGGGGGCCCAGTTTGTGTCCAGCGTACCCCGGTGTGATCTGGTAAGCTGTCCTATGACATCACCGTGCATCCGGGCAGACCCTGGGCTGTCTGGTGTTCCTGGCATGACTTGTAATGTTCAGTACGAGGCAACAAAAACCTGAAATTGGTAAAAGGAAAATAAAAAACAAAATAAAGAGCTGCCTTCTAATTATTCCACTCAGGTTGTCAATTGTTTTTTCCAAAGTAGGGATCAGCATAAACCATCATTAGCGAATATAACCATCATTGTAATCCATCATTAGCGAATAGATCCGTCAGGTGTCCATAATCAATCTCTGTCTGCCCTCATCTAAAGAGGAAAAATGGATATTATGTGAATACAGGTCAATTGTCCTTTATCTGAAATCCTTGGAGGCCAGGTGTATGTCAGAAGTTAGTTTTTCAAATTTTAGAAGATGAATATGGTGCCTGTACCATTTATTATTTAGCACACCAGTGGAGCAGCAGGCTGTAATCAAGACTTCTGGTTTTTAGAGCTTTTTAGAATTCAGAGTTGTGGAACAGAGGTTGTAGACCTGTACCATCTCAACTTAAAATTTTCTTTTTTTTTTAAGGTAGGGATGGGATCTCACAGCTCAGGCTGGTCTCAAACTCCTGAGCTCAAGTGATTTTCCTGCCTCAGCCTCCCGGAGTGCTAGGATTATAGGCGTGAGCCACTGTGCCCGGTCTGAACAAATTTTTAAGGGGTAAAAAACACATAACATAAAATTTACCAACTTAATAATTTTTAGGTATACAGTTCAGTAGTATTAAGTACACTCATGTTATTGTGCAACCAATCTCTAGAACTCTTTTCATCTTGCAAAACCCAAACTCTTTGCATGTAAACAAGAACTTCTCATTGTCTCCGCTACCCAGCCCTTGACTATCCCCATTCCACTTTCTGTTTCTATGAATTTGGCTACTCTAGATACTTCATACAAGTAGAATCGTATAACATTTGTCCTTTTGTGACTGGTTTATTTCATTTAACATAACATTCTCAAGTTTCATCCATATTGTAACATGAATTCCCTTTTTACAAGACTGAATAATATTCCATTGTTTGTATATGACACATTTTGTTTATCCATTTATCCTTTGGTGGATATTTAGATTGGTTTTACCTCTTGGCTATTATGAATAACGCTGCAGTGAATGTGGGCAGCACAAAGAGGTTTCCCTGAAATGGAGAAACTCTCTCTCTGAGGTCCTGGTTTTAATTTTTTTGCATTCATGTCCAGAAGTGGATCGTATGATCATTTGGCAATTCTGTTTTTCATTTTTTTGAGGAACCCTCCAGGCTGTTTTCCTTAGCAGCTGAAGCATTTTGTATTCCTACCCATAGTGCACAAGGTTCCAGTTTCTCCACATTTTGCTGACCTAGTTATCTTTCATTTATTTGATAATGGCCATCCTGTGGGTATAAGATGATATCTCATTGTGGTTTTGATTTGTGTTTCCCTGATGATTAATGATGTTGAACATCTTTTCATATGCTTGTTGGCCATTTGTATGTCTTCTTGGGAAGAATGTCTATTCAAGTCCTTGGCCCATTTTTTTTTTTTTTCTTTTTTGAGACAGAATCTCACTCTGTTGCCCCGGCTGGAGTGCTGTGGCGTCATCCTAGCTCACAGCAACCTCAAACTGCTCCTGCCTCAGCCTCTCAAGGTAGCTGGGACTGCAGGCATGCAACACAACACCCAGCTAATTGTTTCTATTCTTAGTAGAGATGGAGTCTCATTCTTACTCAGGCTGGTCTGGAACTTCTAAGCTCAAGCAATCTTCCTGCCTCTGTCTCCTAGGAGTGATAGGATTACAGGTGTGAGCTACCATGCCTGGCCCCTTTGCTCATTTTAAAATCAGGTTATTTTGTTGTTGTTGAATTGTAGGAATTCTTTATGGTATGTATTAAGTGTATTTTTAATTAAATTTTTTTTTCCCATCATCAAACCAGAAAAGAATAGGGTAGAACTTAAAAATGATTTGAATGGGCTAAGCGCAGTAGCTCAGAGGTTTGGGAGGCTAATGTGGAAAGATCACTGGAGGCCAGGAGTTCAAGGCCAGGCTGGGCAATATAATGAAATCCTATATCTACACAAAACATTTTAAAAAAATTATCCTGGTATGATAGTGTATGGACCTGTAGTCCCAGCTACGTGGGAGGCTGAGGCAGAAGGATTGCTTGAGCCCAGGAGTTAGAGGCCACAGTGAACTGTGATCCTACCACAGCATTCAAGCTTCAGTGGCTGAGCAAGACCCTGTCTCAAAAAACAAAATTATTTGAATTTCCACTATTCAGGGATAGCGCAGTTAGGTATTTGGTTGTGTTTTAGGCCTCACAATAAGCACAGTAACATACATAATGAGATCATATCATAATCACAGGACCACACCATGATTGTTGCATTGGGGAAGCTGTTGACAAAGTATTTTTGAGGAAGGGAAGTTCTTCTCTCCTTTTTTCCTCTTCCCCCCACATCGCTTGCCCCAAATCCATAGTAACAAGCTGGGGAGATCTTATTTCATGATATTTTCATCATATAATCTTATGTAATATATAAGGGTGAAGTTATTTATGATTTATTTAAGAAGGGGATGTGCTGTATACCTTTCCCTGCATTTTGTTTTTCTCCCTCCAAGTTGTATCATTTAAAGATACACTAGCTACGACAGGAACACCCTTATTTTCTTTTAACAAGTTAGTTTCTATTGTGTTGTTGTCTCTGGTAGCTTGGATTTTTGGCCAACAGAAACAGTGCCGCCATGAAGACCGTCCTACCTGTCCTCCTGGAGGCTTTTAGTCCTAAGGGGAGTAGGTTTCCAGACAGGATGTTGTTCTCAGCCCTGTGTCTTTTCCTGAAGTCTCTTTGATTACTACAAATTCAACCATTTTATGATTTTATCCGTTTTTTACAATGAAAGGCACAGACCTTAAGAGTGCAGCTTATTGATTTTTGACCAGTGTATACACTAATCTTTTTTTTTTTTTTGAGACAGAATCTCACTCTGTGGCCCAAGCTCAAGTGCCATGGTATCAGCCTAGCTCAGAGCAACCTCAACTCTTGGGCTCAAGCGATCCTCCTGCCTCAGCTTTCTGAGTACTTGGGACCATAGGCTCCTGCCACAACGCCCAGCTAGTTTTTCCTTTTTTAGTAGAAATGGGGTCTCCCTCTTGCTCAGGCTGGTCTGGAACTCCTGGCCTCAATGGATCCTCCTGCCTTGGCCTCCCAGAGTGCTCACAGCCACGGCACCCAGCCAGTGTGCACACAAATCTTGACAATGTAAACTTTCACATTCTACTCCAAGTAAGAGCTAGAGCAGTTCCATCGCTGTAGGCAGTTCTTGGGCATCCCTTTTCAGGCAGTCTCTACTCTGTCATAGGCAACCATTGTTCCTCCTCCTTTCTCCGTATATTAATTCTGCTTGTTCTGGAACTTCATATAGAGAGAGTCATGTGGTATATACCTTTCTGTGTCTGAATTATTTTGCTCAGTGTAATGTTTTTGAGATTCACCTGTATTTTTATATTGCAGCAGTTGTTTGCTTTTGGTCTTTTCTTGCAGAGCAGTATCTCATTGTGTAACGATATCACAGTTTGTTTTATCCCTTCTCCTGTTGCTGGACATTTGGGTTTCCTCCAATTTGGGGATATTATGAACTAAGCTGCTGTGAACATTTTCATATGGGTTTTTTGGAGGTGTCTGTTCTCATTTCTCTTGAGTAAATACCTAAGCATGGAACTGCTGGATCATGTGGTAATAAACAGTTTTCCAAAGTGGTTGGAAAACAAGTGTTTTTTTTTAAGTTTACAATGGATGGTCAGTTCCTTTATGAATGGGCATAAACACACATTTCTGCCAGTGGCTCTCTACATCTCCACCAGCAGAAAGCGTTCTCTTTTTAATTTTCTGCCAGTCCGATGAACCTAAAATGAGAGTTCATTGTTATTTAATTTGTTCCCTGGTGGCTAAAGATGGCATTGTTATTTTAAAAAAGCTACCCAGACAATTCTGATGTGCAGCTAGGACTTCGAACCACAGGATGGCAGGAGGAGGAAGGCAGAGTCTGACAGCTTCAGGTAATAGTGTCGAGGTTGGGGGGATGTTTATCATTTAGAACTGGGGAGCCGTCTGCAGGCTTGTTTGTGGATATAGGTTAAAGAGATTGAAAAGAAGTTAGAATAAGCCTTTAGAAATAATGGGGCAGAGATGAGATTAAGAACAGAGTTGAAGGTGTTAGACTTGGCAAGGATCAGGAACAGAGGAAACAAGGAACACACAATGCAATTTACCTAGAGTCACTTTCCATAGAGCCTCAGGGCTTCCTTGTGTCCAGTGGGCAACGTAATTGATATTTATCATCATTTTTATAATGAGTAAACTTTCAAATAGTCTTAAGGGGAGTAGCTTTCATCCATCCAGAAAATTTTGCTATTGACTGTCTAGCCCCAAATGTTCAGATAGCTGGAGCTTCTGTGTGCTTAGACTGCTAGTGTTTATTGTGAGTAATGAAGCCAGTTGTGTGCGGCCCACATGGGCCTGATTTCTCACTGAGTACCTTGTATCAATAATGGACTGTGTGAAATGACATCTAGTGTCATCTGAGGGCAGTAGGGTTCTCCAGTAAGATTGGGAGGCTTGCTCCAACAAGAAATAAAAGTTGTACTGCGTCATGTTGAAAAAAGAGGGTTTGGCTCCTGTTGGGAGGTGTGAAACTTGGGTACGTGAGCAGAGTGGTGGCTGATACGTTCATTACTTGATTATTTCTTACTAGTAAATAGTGTTGTTAGTATTAAAACAGGAAGTTCTCACCTTGAGACTTTCAAGGAGAAAGGAGGGATATTCAAGGAGTGACATTCACTGCTGAATTCAGCCTCGTGTAAGGACTATTATAGTTATGGAAGAAGGGCAAAGAGAAAGCTGGTGATCCCTGAGGTGAGAAAGTTCCCACCTGTCTGGACCCTCCCTGGAGAAAGCCTGTCTGATGGGCAAGGTGGATGGCAAGAGCTAGCGTGGATATTAGCAGTATCTTCAAAGACGTGAGATAACGGAAGAAAAATTCCAACTGAAACAGCCGTGCGTGTATGTGGGATTGTAGCTTTAGGGGTAGCAACAGTGCCCAGCTAGCAATCTCCACAGAAAACCAGGGAAGGACAGAAACCACGTGGGGATGAATTGATAGAGATGATGGAGCCCGTTGAAGTAACCCTAGATGTAATTCTGTGTAGCAGAGAAAGAATTTATAGCAAAATATGATATAGTAATGCATCCCTTCCAGTGTGATGAAGAGCACCAGAACAGTGGCATCTCTCAGCGGGCAGGGACGGGGACTGATGGAGAAGGAGCAGGAGGGTATTTTCTCCAGAGTCGATAATACTCTGTACGTTAATGAGGATTTGGGTTACACCAGGGTCGCTTTACTCAAAATGTCTCAAATGGTACACTTAAGATTTGTGTATGTAAATTTCTTCTCAAAAGAGAGAAACTCTAACCAAACCAAAAGAAAAAGAAGTTACGTAATGCAGTAGTGGGATTTTTTTTCTTAGCTTTCTGGGTGGCTCGTCTTATAGGGCAGTGGTCCCCAACCTTTTGGTACTAGGGGCCAATTTCACGGAAGAGAATTTTTCCACAGATCGGAGTGGAGGCAGATGGTGGCAGGATGATTCAAGAGCCTTACGTTTATCGTGCATTTTATTTCTGTTATTATTACATCGTGATATATAATGAAAGGATGATAAAATTCACCGTGATGCAGAGTCGGGGTAGGGGTGCCCTGAGTTTGTTTTCCTGCAACTAGATGGCCCCAGCACTGGCATCACCACCTCAGTTCCACCTCAGATCATCGGGCATTAGATTCTCATAAGGAGCAGCAGCCTGGATCCCTCCTGTGCGCAGCTTACAGTGGGGTTCACGCTCCTCTAAGAATCTAACGCCACTGCTGATCTGACAGGTGGAGGGGTTCAGCAGTGATGCCAGCGATGAGGAGCAGCTATAAATACAGGAGAAGCTTTGCTTGTTTGCCTGCTGCTCACCGCCTACTGTATGGCCCAGTAATAGCTCACAGATTGGGAGTTAGGGACCACAGTTAGGAGGAACCAAGTTTTCTCCTAATTTAGAAAAAAAAAACTATGAAATTTATTATTATAACTAGAGGTTAAAAATCTTAAATAAGAAAGAAGTCTTTTTATCCTTCTCTTTTAGCAACTAAAACACTGCAGATGTTCAGTCATTCTTAAAGATTCCTAAAGAATTTAGCAGCTGACGAAGTCAAAGCCATCTAATGAATTCAACAGTTAATAGAAGAGGTCTAGCTTTCCTTTTAGTCAAAATAGAGTAGCCAACTTTGATAGCTCAAATAACATACAGGTAAGACTGAAACTCTGCCCTAAAATTAGAGGTCTTGTTACCCCAAATCAGGTGTTATGTATATTCACAACCCGATTCAAGGGAAATTTGGGAAAGTGACTAAACATCTGCAAAGCATCTCACTAAAAATATACAAAGTTACTCTTCAATAATGTTTTCACCTCAAACAAAACAACAAGAATCTATGACTGCACTGGAAATGTGAACTGAGAGGTTCATTCAAGCCTACAGGGTCTAGGGTGAGGGCTCATGGGATATACCATGTGCTTACGGGCGTGGTGGGTTGGACTTCCCTGCCTTCTTGGAGTTAGCTGCGTCCGTGTGATTTGCTTTGGAAATGACATTGTGAGTTAAAGGTGATAAGTGTCATTTGCGAGAAAGCTTCTCACTAGAGTTGCCAGATTTAACAAGTAAAATTATAGGACTCCCAGTTAAATTTGGCTTTCAGATAAATAGCTAATAATTTTCTAATATAAACATGCTTCTTAAAATACTTGGGGCATACTTATACTAAAAAATATATCTGTTGCTCATCTGAATTCAAATTTAATTTGGCTTCCTGTATTTTATCCGGCAACCATACTTTCGGTGCTCTCCATCTCTCTGGCATGGTGATCATGCCGTGGTATTGAGCTGGTGGAGCTGGTGGAGGGTCCATCTATCTGGGTCCCTAAGGAGTGTGATATGTAGAGTCCCTGCTGTCCTGACATATCACATGTTTAAGAAATAACCTTTGTTGGGTAAGTTACACAAGTTTTGATTTGGGTTGTTGCCACAGCATGCCCAAATCCAGTGGTTCTCAACCTTCTTAATGCCATGGCCCTTTAATACAATTCCTGTGGGTCGCGACCCACAGGTTGAGAACCACTGCTCTAGCTCATCTTCACTGATAGAGGCATTGCCTGACATGGAACCCTGCCACATCTCATTCTGTAGGGCTGGTGCCCTGTCTGTGCTGTAGCGAAGGTATTTTTAATAATCGCATTATTGTTCTACCTTTTCTCCTTAAGGTGGACTTAGGTGAAGGCAAGATTTGCTTCTGTTGTGAAGAATTTCAGCCAGCCAAATGTACAGACAAAGAAAATGCCTTGAAACTCTTTCCAGTTCAGCCTTGTAGTGCTGTTCATCTTTTACTTAAGGTACCTTGAAGAGATTCCCACCCCTCCTGTTAAATCCACCATGGAATCCTCAGAGAAGGCAAAAATTATGTGAAATATTCCTATCTGTTACCTCCTTAAATAGTGAAGCTGCTGAAAGCAGATATGAGTGACCCCTCATTAGTGACCCAGAGGCAGAACTGAGTGCAGAAAGAACCACAGATTATGGTGTGTGATAAATTATGTATGGACAGTTTTCTTTGTGTTCAAGAACCATAAGATAGTAAAAAATCGAAAGCAGCCTGACTCCCTTTATATGAGTATGCACCCACATGCACACGTACACATATGTACATACACACATGCGTATGACGTGGCTGTTAGTAAAATCTTTAAATTGCTTGCTTGTCACTGTTCTGATCCTCAACTTTGTTGGTTTAAGTGAGTCTTGTAGGCTGGGACATTGACTAGGGAGAGATACTGGCCAGTAAATATAGGGGAAGTTCAAGCACTTTATCTCCTGTTTAATAAACAACAACTATAATATGCCAAAGAAATTTTAAAAACAAACAGATAATTCCAGTGGAAGAGAAATACACAATCAACCTTTGTCAGGGAATTGGATGTAAATTGTGCCCTGACTTAAGGAACATTAGCCCAGTGAGTGACAAAATCAGCTGGTGAACCCCGAGGTATTGGCTTTTGGAGATTCCATTACTGCCAGCTTTCTTTAGATCTTGTCTTGGGTTTATTTTCAGTGGGGAGGAGGAATCTCTAAGCAAAGAAAGAGGACTGTTCAAAGCTGGCAGCTCTGGGTCATGAGGGATACGGCAGCGGCCTGCTCCTCTGGCTTCTGCATTTTTGGTAGCTGAGTCACCCCCAAAGTTTTTGAGCCAGGACTTAGTTTGGGGAAAGCCCCGTTAAGGAGCCAGGACTGTAGCAACAGAAACTCTTGGAATAGTCTGCTGCTATTTTGAGATGTGTGTTTAGAGGAAAGAGGTCCTATTTACACTCTGGCTAGCCCGGCCTCTGCAGCGTCCTAGTTGGGTGGTAGGGCAGCATGGCCAATGGCTCCAGAAATAGAATTGGTGGCCACAGATTAAGCACCATGTGTCCTGGTGGGAGGCTGGAAATTGCTATCCCTGGGGACACCAGTTTCAAAAGAGAAATGCATTACTCTCTTGGAAGGAACATTTCTGGATAAATGTTCTTGCAAAAAGGTATACTGTAATACCAGGTCTTTCTGGGATAAGAAGCCAGCACTTATTTCAGCACTTTCCACGAACCAGACACCGCCTACACCTTTACATGCCTTTTCTCCTGAGAATTGGGACAGTTTTATTATTATTATTATTATTATTATCATTATTATTATTTGGTTGGGGCTGGGTTTGAACCCGCCACCTCCAGCATATGGGGCCAGCGCCCTACTCCTTTGAGCCACAGGCACCACCCAGTATTATTATTTTTTGTTAACTTTTTTTTAACATTGCACTGGGGTCATCCACATTGGAGTACTTAGTGGTGTCATTGTTCCCTTGTTCCAGAAAGTCCTCTTCGCCCTGTGTGCCTTGAATGCCCTGACCACTACTGTCTGCTTGGTGGCTGCCGCCCTCCGCTACCTCCAGATATTCGCAACCAGAAGATCCTGCGTGGTGAGTCAGTGGGAGGTGGCACTGAACTGTGTTGGCTGGGCCAGCCTGCTGACCCTTTTGTGTAATCCATTGCTTTCCTCCTTGGGCCTTTGTAATGAGAGTTGTTGCCTAATCGGGTGCTATTTCATCAGGATGAATCCCAGATTTCTACTGAAGAAGTGGAAGAACATGGCCACATCCCAGACCCGGATGACTTTGTGCCTCCTGTGCCTCCCCCGTCCTATTTTGCCACCTTTTACTCTTGCACGCCCCGGATGAACCGCAGGTATCGTTCTTACACTCCCCTGCAGTCTTGCGGGGATGTTCTGGGTTTTGAAGACTGAGAGGTCTCCAGAACTCACCACATGGACTGTGACTTTTCTTTGTTATTTAGACAGTTTGTGCTGTTTTTCAGAGTGTTCTTTTCTCTCTGTCTCTCTCTCTCTCTCTCCTGCATTTCGTTTGATAAACCAGATGAGTCCAAGAAAAGTCACACTTTGACCTAAAGATATAAGTTTTCGATTTTAATTAGCTTTCTAAGGAAAATTGACACTGAGGGAGATAACGGCTGTAATTTGACATGATTGAGAGTCACTGTTGCCCTGGAAACACTCCCGGTTAGGCCAAATCAATGTTTCATTATAACACCATCAGCAGGTCTCGACAATCAAACTTCTTCCCTCCCATTAAAAAGACATTAATTATTAATTGTATCTCCCCGGTCTAGATAAAATAGCTACCATGGTTATTTTCCTTTATAAACGCTAGCTCAAAATTTTGACTTTCTTTAATCTTAAGAATTATTATTTGTGGAATGAAATGCGACTTCTAGAATTGAACCTTTCTAAAGAAGGACTTTATTCATTTACTGAACAAACACAAAATCAGTCTTCCTCTGCTTGCAAGTTGCTGTGCTGGGTTATTGAAATTCAAAATGACTACAATTAAGGAACTCACAGATCATAAAAGTGAATGTTGGAAGGATCACAATAGTTATTGAAAAGAGAGACTTTGGGTGCGCAAAGTCCACCTAGTCCAGATTAGTGAGGCGAGTCAGCCAGTCAAGGATGGTTTCCTGGAAGAAGCAACTTTAAGCTGAGTTTAAAGGGTAAGGAAACCTATATTTAATTTTCAAAGAAAGTCTTGGAATTCCATAGAAAGATTAATGTCTTTAGCCTGCTAATTCAGAGGGCCAGAAATTTCTAATTTTCATTGCTATACTACATGTAGAGACTTGTCAAATAAATTTGATGTTAGGCTTGGGGATTTGGGGAAACCATTTTCTGATGTTCGTGGCAACCATATGTGACTTTGAAATAGGGCACCTGGACCAGCTACCACCCAGCTGCTATTGGCGGCCTTTGCATTGGTTGCCTTCCTGACTTGTCCCTCAGAGATATACTTGAACCCCACCCACAGGCTCTCCGACTGCTCACCTGCCCGGGCAGAGGCAGAGAGGACCACAAGGCCAGAGGGGATGTCAGCAGGGTGGGCAGATGGTGCAGAGTAGGCCTGTGGGGCAGCTCAGCCTCTCTGTTGTTCAGGGAGCGGCCTACTAGAATTTCGATGCTTCATGGGCCGGGATGGCTTCCCTGGCCTTTTAGGAAATGAGCCAAGAACTACAGGGGCTGAAGAGACATAGCAACAAAACACGTATTTTTGGTGTACCGTAGGACGCATTTGCTAAAACCTTAGTCTAGTCTCTGGCTGTCTGTAAAGGTACATGGGAGGAGGGTAAAAACGACTGTTATTTTGTGACTGGGAAGAGAAATGCCTTCTCTGAAGAAAGAATCCCTTGGCTCTCTGGGGTTGTGGATGAGCGCTTGGTTGACCTAAGAGGAGGCGACAGACAGATTTAATTTCCTGCAGTGGCAGAAAGGGAAAGTGACTCATGTGGTTTGGGAGTCGTGCTGTCCAGCTCCCGGTCCTGTGGACTCCCTGACCTTCCTTTCTCCTCTCTCTCCTGCCTCTTCTCTGCTGCACCATAAAAGTGCTTTATAGTGTGGGTAATTCTGCTCTCTGAGGACCTGGGTGCTTCCCTGGATTGGTCCCTCTGAGTCCTGAGACAGCCCCTGGCCAAAGCTAGGTTGGAAGAAGAGGACAAGCTTCTTATCGGGGCTTGGTACCTGCAGAACATTCCAGGAGGAAGGTGGAAGTAGAAGGTTAAAGCAAAATACCTTTGGGAGAGAACAGGTACTGCCGTGTCTAAAATAGGTGCCCAGAGCCCTAGAACACATCGCCACTGGGCACCTTCACTTTCTGAAATTCCACAAATATCAGAGTGTCGTCCACTTTCCTTTTTAAAACGGCTAAATTTATTCCCATTTAGATACACATTCTGTCAAAGATATTTTAAAGTTTGGCTGACTTTAATATGTGTATCTTCATGTATAGATCAATTTTATAGATACTAGTTGCTTAACCCCATTTAGTAATTTTCTTTCTTATAAGGCAAGAATATTCATAAGGCTCGGCGCCCATAGCACAATGGTTATGGCACCAGCCACATACACCGAGGCTGGCAGGTTCAAACCCAGCCCGAACCAACTAAACAACAATGACAACTGCAACAAAAAGTAGCCAGGCATCGTGGCAGGCACCTGTAGTCCCAGCTATATGGGAGGCTGAGGCAGGAGAATCGCTTAAACACAAGAGTTTGAGGTTGCTGTGAGCTATGACATCACGGCACTCCACCGAGGGCAACATAGTGAGACTCTGTCTCAAAAAAAAAAAAAGAAAAAGAATCATGAGTGTTTTCTTAATATGCATAGTTCCACAACCAGTTATGTTGTTTTCACACAATAGAGTCTCCCTATTTCCTGTAAAATAGTATGACCTCTTGGAAAAGGTTTATTTATTTAACTTCTATAAATACAACCACTTCATGGGCTGGTATCGCCTTGAGAAAATGCTTCTCAAGTTACTGTGTTACTGCAAGCCCGATTGCAGTCAAGGCTTCTGTCCAAAAATGGGCTAGCTACTTAGTGAATTGCTTTGTAAGCATAAGAAGGGACTGTGCACCCCATCTCCACTAAGTCAGGGTGTTCCCCATTCTCAGAAATTGCTTTGAACCAGAGATCAAGACAGACAGTCTCCAAGCTATTTCACGAGCATTGATCAGCTTTTTACTCTGGGATATTGCCTGTTAGGAAAAACTGAAGACTGACAGGGTGGGAGCCAGGTTGATACGGGCATTTTTCAAGTGGAGGACACTTCTCTTTCCTAGAGAACTTCAAACCTAAATTGGGTGGGATGTGGGGTTGAGTCAGTGCTCTGCTATCAAGGTTGAGGGGAGGTGCCCCTCTCCCTCCTCCATGGCTGCAACCCCATGCCCCTTAACAGGAGACAGTGGTCCAGTAGACAGAGGAGGATCGGCTTTTGGTCAGAGGGATGTTTGTTGCAGCATTACCCTGGGGTGAGTTTTTAAGGCCTATTTGTAGCTTTAAAGCATAATACATTTTTCATGAGCTGTTTGGATTTCCCCTCATCTTCAGCACTCATGAACATGCACCAGTGAAAGTTTCCTGGAGAGTCTGGGCTGAACCTGAAAAAGCCCAGGCTCTGGAATCTCTGCCAAGGGTGGCCCTGGATGGGTCTCTTACCATTTCTGGGCCTCAGTTTCTTCATTCATCTTTGTTGTCACATGGCTGCTGGGAGGATTGTTATGAGATTGTGGACAAAAGAAGCTTTCTAAAAATAAAGCTTAGACTATGCTTTCCCATTGTTAGTTGTAGTTTAAAACGTTCTTGGTATGTGTCCTGCTCTTAAGAAACACTTAGCTCTTAATCCCTACCCTTTCAGGCAGCAGTTTTCTAAAGACCCTCATTCTTAATAAAAATTTGATCAACTTACACAAGGACGTATGGTTCTTGTGTAAAACGGTAGGGTTTTTTTTTTTTTTTTTTTTTTTTCAGTTTTTGGCCAGGACTGGGTTTGAACCCACCACCTCTGGCATATGGGGTGGGCGCCCTATTCCTTTGAGCCACAAGGGCTGCCCTTTTTTATTTTTTATTTTTATTTTTTGGACGGTAGGGTTTTAATTTCAGACACCAGGAGCCATTTCCTTTAGCAGCAATGTGTTAGAATCCCCCAGGAACACTGGAAACAGATCTCTGGGCCCCACCACAGGCACTTAGAGCAGAATTTCTAGTGGTGAGATCTGGACCATCCATGGTTTTAGAGCATCCCAACGTGATTCTACTCTGTAGCTGGGGCTGAGAGTCCTCAGAGATAGGGTGGGGGGGACCCCAAACTGACCTGGCAGTATCTAGCAGACCTGTTTGCCTCCATGAATCATTCACTCAAATGAGGTAAAAAAAGAAGTTGGGGTGGTGCCTGTGGCTCAAAGGAGTAGGGCACCGACCCTCTATGTGGGAAGTGGCGGGTTCAAACCCACCCCTGGCCAAAAACTGCAAAAAAAAAAAAAAGAAGTTGGAAACAAGTATTTATTTTATTTATTTAATGTCAGCATTAGATATACTTCAAGAAAATATAAACTCAGAAAACAAAATATATAGCACTAATACTCCATTTTTTTCTCTATTTAGGCAGTTCTTTTAAATTACAAATTAATATGAGATGTTTAGGTTGCATCGTTTTCAATTCTAAGGTCAAGTTCAAGTTGTAGTTGAGCCCTTCACCCAGGGGGCTGCTGAATACCCTCACATTGTGTACCTTAGGGGAGATCCTGCCAGTCATCCTCCCTCCTCCCCCTTGGTAGACTATATTTATGTTTTTTCTTTTGCATGGGGGTATATTAGTTTTGAGTGCATTGGATATTTTTTTCCATTCTTGAGATACTTTACTCAAGAATGGCAAAAAAAAAAATGAAGAATGTGTTTCAACTCCATCCAGGTAAACACAAAAGATGTAAAGTTTCCATCTTTTCTATGGTTAAATAGTACTTCATAGTATACATATACCACAGTCCATTCATGGGTAGATGGGCACTTGGGTTGTTTCCGTGTCTTGGCAAGAAAACAGATATTTATTTATTTAAGAATATTATGGAGGTAAAAACGTTTTGGTTACATGAATTGCTTTTGTACAGTTTCAAAGTTATAAGTGTGCCCCTCACCCAGGTGGTGTGCGTTGTATGTATTAGGGGTGGATTAACCCTTCTCCCCCTCCCACCTGCTGCTTCCATTGAGTTTTAGTACCAAATTAGCACAGGGGTGTTGATCAGTTAGCTCCAATTTAGTATTAAGTGGTGTTCATTTTTCCAATCTTGCAATGCTTCACTGAGAAGAATGTTTTATAATTATTTTAAAATTTAGTTTCTTCATTGTCTAGATTCCCTTTTGTAAAATTTTCTATGGACGTCGGATGGGAATCTTTTGGAGGATTTTGTTTTCATTTTTTATTTTGCTATTGAGGGTGCCTTACCTATAAAGCAAAACAAAACAAAACAAACAAACCAGTTATCTAAGAAACACTTAAAAGGAAAACACAGGTCACTTCATTTGGGTGGGGGGGAAGGCATTTGGGAAAGAAAATCCACAATTTAGGAAGGATATGGGGGTTACAACACTTTTCATTGGTAAATATAGCCAATGTAAATATTTAATAACAAAAGAATTTTTCAGTCCTACACTATCCCCAGTTAAAGGAGGGGGAGGTGAAAAGTAAAAAGAGGAGACTGAGAAAGAACAGTGTAGAAATAGTTTGAGGCAGCAGGAGTCGGCAAAGGAAAGAAATTCAGAAGAGAAATTAAGTTGACACCAGCAGCCACCATTGTAATTAAGGTAGCAGGTGTAATTAAGGTGTTTGTGCAATGGCCGGCTTTAGAAATCTCTCCTCCTGCTTGGTGCTGTGTCTCTGAGCTATGATATTGTTCACATTTGTTTTAAATTAATCCATCCTCTCAAATATTCTCTTCACAAATATAGGTTGAGTATCCATTATCTGTAATGCTTGGACCCAGAAGTGTTTTAGATTTCAGATTTTTTTTTTTTCAGAATTCAGAATATTTTCTTAGGCTTAATGAGCTATTTTGGAGATGGGACCCAAGGCTAAATAAGAACTTCATTGATATTTTATGTACATCTTATGCACATAGCCTGCAGGTAATTTTACATATTATTTTCAGTATGAAAAGCAGATGAAGCCAAGTTTCGACTGCATTCTGACTGCAATCTGTCAGCTTAACATCCAGTGTGAGATTTACACTTTGACCTGATATTGGCATTCAGAAGTTTGGGACTATTTTGGAGCACTTTCGATTTTGATTTTTTCAGATTAGGAATGTTCAGCCTGTAATGAGTTTCTATCATGAGTCAGATATTAGGGAAACCTAGGCAAGAAACGTTTGCCATTTACTAATGTAAGAAATAATTGAGTTTTCTAGCCCTTCGTTGCTGTTTTTTAAATTGAGATGAAATTCATATAACATGAAATTAGCCCTTTTAAAGTGTACAGTTCAGTGGTGTTGAACCATCACCTTTATCTAGTTCCAGAACACTTTCTTCACCCCCCAAGGAACCCTATACTTTTAAAACTGTCACTCCCTGTCCTCTTCTCCCCACAGGCCCTGGCAATCACTAATCTACTCTCTGTCTGTATGGATTATTATTTGCTTTCTGACAGATGGTTTGAAAAGGAATGGTAGGGTTGCCTTTTACACGCTGTCGCTTGCCTAAGGAACTCCGAGCCCTCTGTCAGAAAGCAGCTTGTATAATTCTCCCTCTCCTGGCCTGAGAGGATGTGGTATGGAGGCTGAGTGGTTTTCCTCACAGTCTAGCGAAGGCTAGTATCCAGGAGCTGCTATAGACAGCTGGCCGGTCCATAGAACGAGCTCCCTGACGCCAAAATGCCTTTCCTAGGATGGTTGGTCCTGATGTTATTCCACTGCCGCACATCTATGGAGCTCGGATCAAAGGCGTGGAAGTGTTCTGTCCTCTGGACCCCCCACCTCCGTACGAAGCTGTGGTGAGCCAGATGGACCAGGAGCAGGTACTGCCCACAGTCTCGCACCTCCCAGAGACCAGCCGGGAGACTGTGTCCTACCTATCTTTTTTATGGAGTTTTCTGGGGTCTGATGAGGGTTGAGTTAAATATCAACAAAATCACCCTCTTTTTTTTCCCTGTCATGCAGGGATCTTCATTCCAAATGCCAGAAGGATCAGAAGCTGCGGAGAGCCTGCTGGAACCAGTCTGCACACAAGGGACTTGTGGTAATAGATATGGCATTGCTGCCCAAAGTCATGATTCAGTTGATAAAAACCTGGTAGGGTAATGATCTAGCTGGTATTTGGTTGGAGAGAAGATATTCCTGGGACACACTGTTAAAGCCACATCCTCTTTTTCAGGTGCAAAAATACTATCATTTATTGGAGATTATCACTGGGAGATAATATATGAACAGAAAAAAAGATATTCCTATGATCTTTTATGAATAATAAGGCTATTCTCAGGAACCCATGAAACAGATTACAGAGTTTAATTTGGCATTCCTGTGTTTTCTGAGCTACGATTTTCATTCTCCTATTAAAATTGGATGGACTCTTTTGCAGAGTAAAGGACGTAGTTTCCTTATGGCAGGATAGTTTGCTGTGAGTTTGTGCTGTGTCATTCACACCCTCGGGCCCAGGCCTGCTGCCTGAGCGTCTGGTGAATTCTGATTTTCAGTCCTGTGTTATCTACTAGAGTCAGTTTACCTTTATCCTTGCAATTTAAGAGAATGCGGTTATGGTCTTCTCTCCTTGGGAAAGCCTTAAGTGGCTCAGAGAATTGTCCACCAGGACAGAATCACACATGGTGATAAATAATGGATCAATTCGCAATTTTAGATGGAGGTAATTTTTCATCAGTACCATTTGGAATGGCTTTCTGTTCTTCCGCTCCTGTGCCATCTTAAGTAGAATTATGAAGCAGTGCCCTATTCTCCTAAATATGTTGGTAATTTTTCCATTTTTAAAAACAGCTTCTCAAGCCACCACTCAGGTTCACAAATGATGATTTTATTTTCCTGAGCAGATATCATTCAATTGCAGAGTGATTTTACTGATCCATTTAGTGCCTCTCTCACTCAGCTGTCTGGGAGTCTCACAGCCTGGCACACGCACTCTGGGTTATGCAGATGAGTCCCAGCCTGCATTTGGCCTGCAGTCCACAGAGTGGCCGCCTTACCTGTGCAGGCACAGTAATCTCCCTGTTCTCCAGAACTCATGGGGATTGCCAGATTTCAGATAAATGTAATTTCTGGTTGCTTGAGAGTTACTCTTAAAATTGGCTTAATTAATCCGATACCCCATCCTATATCATAGCATAGCATATCATAGCAAACTGAAATAGCATAGCATAGCATAGCATAGCGTAGCATAGCGTAGCATAGTGTAGCATAGCGTAGCATACCATTACCATACCCTCTGTATTGACTTGATTTTAATATTGAAATACATTAATTAAAAGCAACTTCAGACAAATAAAGACAAACATCACCTCCTGTAACAGTTTTACTGTATTATAAAACAGCTTTGTAAATGCTGTGTACAATTTTAGTTAAATGGCAGTCCATACACTTTCAGTTTCACTACCATATTTTTTTAACTTCAAGTAACACACATTAACACAGCTGTTAACAGAGAACACATGGGTGCTGTGGGCGTGCTGCTCAGAGTGTGGGCTTGCTGACAGCAGGGGGTAGGCCCACCAAGTTTAAACTCTGATTTTTTGGTTTCTTTTTTGGCGGGGCCAGGTTGCGTGCTGGTTGCTTGAGTTGTGGATAATGGGGAGTTTACTGTATTACCTTCCACAGAGCCAAGCTCAGCCTGAATTGTCAGAAAGTATGAAATTCTTGGGAGTTTTTCAGTGCTGCACCAAGATGCCTCAGTGGAGAAGATTCTAAGCCCCTTTAGGAAAAAAATGGACATTTTGGCATGGTTTCTTTATTTTTCTCTAGCATTTAATTTGTTTGTTTATTTGAGGTGTGGAGGGGTGGTTTGGAGAGGCAAGTCTTCCCACAGTGCTGGGAAATTAAACCTTACTGGGCCAGCAGCCTAAATAAATGTTATTGACTTTATTACCCTTGTCCTGGCAGGTTTGGGCTCACAGGTGTTTCCTGCCCAACATTTTGAAGACTGCAGCTGGTGAAATAATTTATGTTTCTTCTCTTTTTAAAAAAAAAAAAAAATCAGGTGGGGACCTTCCTAACACACCTGGAGAAGAAAGCACATCGATTTCAACGCCCAGCTCTACCCTGGTGCATCCTGTGAGAAGCCGGAGAGCCCTCCCAGCCCTGAGGACGAGGTCAAAGAGCGACCCTGTGCTCCATCATTCCGAGGAGAGAGGTGATGTTACTCCCCAAGCTCTTCGCAGAGCACTGTGCTTCATTGTTTAAAGGTGTCGGGGGGTGGGGGGGGGGAAGCAGGTGCCTCTGGCCAGCCCAAGGCTGTGCACTAGAAGTGGTAACTTGAAGGAGGTGAAGAGGTCTTGGGAAAGCAAAATATCCTACGTGCACATTGGAATATACACCTACCACATCTTTTTATTATTACTATTTATTTATTTCAGATTAATATGAGAGGACAAATGCTTAGGTTGCGATGTTTGCATTTGTTAGGTAAAGTCCCTGTTGTAGTTGTGTCCCACCACATACCCTCACTTGGTGCCCATTAGGTGGGAGCCCACCACTCCCCCTTCCTCCTCCCCTCTCCCCCAAACTGAATTGAACTGAGTTTCTCTCCCGTGTGGGTGTGTATTTGATCATCCACTGGCTTCATATTAGTATTGAGTACAGTGGATGCTTGCTTTTCCATTCTGGTAATACTTTACTAAAAAGAATCTGTTTTGACCTACTACAGTTTTTAAGGATGGTAGGTTTTATTTTAAGTCACTGTTATCCACAGCATTTGGTTTACATGATACTGTGCTGGGTGCTACATGAAGACAATTACATACACCTAGTTCTGATTTCTGGATGCGGCAGTCCTGGGGGAACATACATTCTCCTTAAAGGAAAAATCAAAGGGGTGTGTTTTTTAACCCCCTCTTTTATAATTTGATATTTTATTATCTTTTTACTGGGTCTGTAGATTGACTTATTGAAATCTGACCTTGTTTGAAAACCTGTAGCTAGCGTAAACACGTACTTCATCTCTCTCCCTCTTTGCGATGAGGTTTTTAGATGTTATTTGAGTAACTCAAAATTTAAACATTTTAAAATAACATTGTGTCTTTCTTTTCAATATATGAATGCCTGAACATATCCAAATATCTCTTTATTGTAGAGAATTGTAAAAAGTAATGGAAGTAAAGGAAGAAAATGAAAACCACCTGTAATTCTACCAGCACAGGCTTCTTTTTGTGGACTAGTCTAAGAGTTGGCCTCTGCTCTTCTAAAACTCTATGCAAATAAGACTTTGACAGTCCTTCCACCCTGCTGTTCCTTGGGTCCTGTCTTGAGCCTCCGTTCTGTCCCTTTCACAGCACAGTGCTATTTGCCACGGCTCTGGACTGACCGTGTGTAAGCCAGAGAGAATGCTCCTCCTGTCTCTGCAGTGGCCTCTGGGGAGGAAGCCCTGTTACCTGGGACTGCGTGTGTCTCCACAACCCCAGTGGCCAGGCAGCCTGGTCTCTTGAGTCCCAAGACCCTGAGGGTCTCCGGCACCCTACCCGGCAAGCTGAGGACTCCGGCCTCAGTGGCAGTTTAGCTGTCACACAAGTTAGGAAATCCTTCTAGAACCCTTTCTCATTCTGCAGCCCTGTGGGGGCAAGGACTTGTGTTTATCTGGTGGAGCCCTTCCTTGTAGAAGGTATCAGGTTGCCTTGAAGTGGACGAGTGCAGACCCTGAGTCTGTCCTCACATACGAGTGTCTTCAGCGAGTATTTCGGAAGGCTCTTGTTCTCTGTGACATGCACATGAAAGCCTGGGAGGACAGCCTCTAACCCCCTGGTTTAGAGCTCCCTACACCTGCCTTTCTCCAGAGGAAACGGAGTGCTCCCCTTCCTCCACCTGTCCTCCCGCCCCTGCTGCCTGTCTTCCTTGGACATCTAAATCTCTGCTTATCCAGCCTTCACAGACTGACTGCTTCAGTGTCGTGGACACTGAGGGCTGCCGGCTGGCTGGCTTAGGGACACACGGAGGCCAGACCTGGGTCTCCCTGCCCCCACTTCACAGCACAGTGGCATTCTGCTGGTCTCTCTATCCCTGCTGATGTAGGAGGCTGTGGAATTTCCCAGGCCCTCTGTCAGTGTCCAGAATGATGTGTGATTTCTCTGCTTCTGAATTTCTCTTTCTGTAATAGTCAGCCATAGATCTACCTCATAGCCGTGGTGTGAGCATCGGTAATATAAGTCAGTACAATGCCCTGAGGATATTTGGGAGACAAAGGTACAAAGTGAACAGAGCGTCATGTGCACCCCTCAAGTCCTGTCTCTCATCAGCCTCTTCCTCTCTAAGTGGCTCCTCCATCCTCCCCCCGGCACATCCTTCACTGGTCAGCCGTGTGTGTTCTGCTCTGCCTGTCCATCCCCATCCGTTTGCCACCCCTGTGGAACTTGCTCCGTTTTGGTTTGCATTCTGGAGTCTGTTCACGATCATGTGTCTTGACCTTGGGGGTTGTTTTATGTGGCATAATGAAAGGTTCGGGCCATCTCTTGGAACTGCACTTTGGGGAATAAGCTGTATCATAGTTGTGATTTTCCCCCTTTCCTTCTGCAAGGTGAGGAGCAAGGCGTGCATGGCTGTCACCTTTGTCAGACGTTTCCCATGCCAACTTTCAGGGACAGGTGTGTGTTTGGAGGAGCTTGGCCAATGGGTACATGTGGTTTTCCTCTGCCCACAGCCGCCCCCGTGCTCAGCTGTGAAGCCGCGACTCAGACTGAACGGAGACTGGATCTGGCTGCGGTGACACTGAGGAGAGGCTTGAGATCAAGAGCTTCACGATGCCGACCCCGGTCGCTAGTAGATTACAAATCTTACATAGACACCAAGCTGCTGGTGGCGAGGTTCCTGGAGCAGTCCTCCTGCAGTATGACCCCAGACATCCACGAACTTGTAGAAAACATTAAATCTGTTCTGAAGTCTGACGAGGAGCACATGGAGGAAGCCATCACAAGTGCCAGTTTCCTAGAACAGGTAGTTGTATTATTAACAGTGGGCGTGAATCAGGTAACTTGTTTCCATAGAAGCTTCAGTGGCTTCTCTGGTTTCCTGTCTGAGGCGGAGTAAGTTTGTGTTCACAGTCTCGGTGGAAATGGGGTTAGGAGGTCAGGGGAGAGGGAGAGCCTTCCTTTCAGGGAACTTTTCCACGGTGTTTGTGGCTCGAGAACCCAGTTTTCTGGGATGTGGAGGAAGGCCTGGAAAAGAAAAGGGAGCAGGCAGGGAATAAAAGGGGGGGGGCAGCGCCTGTGGCTCAAAGGAGTAGGGCCCCGGCCCCATATGCCAAAGGTGGCAGGTTCAAGTCCAGCCCCTGCCAAAAACTGCAAAAAAAAAAAGTGAAGGGTGTGGGCAGTGTGGAGCCCATTGGCCATTTGATTTCCTACATTGAAGTTTTCACTTGACAGGGTACGTTTTCTCAGCCCTTTGAAAATGATGAGATAGTTGAGTTTTAATATTGACAAGATTTTGGGAGCTGTTTACATTCCCATGAAATGTTTGGCAAGATAAATAAGCCAATAGGACTTGAATAAATACCTTTTCTGTTCATAAATTATAAAGTACAAAACAAACCAAAGCTTCCCAGGACAAAGATAAAACTGGTGAAGGGCATAATCCTGTGGGGATCAGGTTCCTCGTCTTTAAGGAGGAGGGTGGGACTAAGGCAGCCTCTGTGCCTTTATCTCTGAATAAATGGAATTTTCTTTTGGTGAGAATCTTCTTTCCACCTCTTTTAAAAGTCACTACCTTTTTGGTGTTTATGGTGTTGCTCTGTGGGACAGGTGTTGTAGATATCACTGCACAATGGCCCATGGGTATTACATGGCTCTGTGCCTGTGGCATTAAATGGCCAACACATACTTCGTAAACTGAATTGGGCTGAGTCTCAGGATAATTACTGGCTCCAGGATCCTAGGTAAATTTTCAGATCAGCTTGAAAACATGCACTTCTCACTTTGCTTTCTGTTCCCCTTTACTACCTGTGGGCCTCTCGTACATAAGCCAGATTCTCTCTCAGTCTCTCGGGAGAGAAGAGTGATCCGAGTACTTGTATGAAGGGATTCGTGAACCATTAGACCTTCTTGTGATTTGTTCATTGAAAGAGTGGTCAGCCAGTGGTCCCAGTTTCTAGCCTGTGTAGGGGCAGTGTTCTCCACACCCTGCTGGCTCTCACCTCCCATTCCCTACTATCTTCTCTCTGTCCAGCCCGTCGCCCGATAATCAGGAGCCATTTCTCACATACAGGCTTCCGTGCTAAGATGAGGAAAGAGCTGGAACATTGACCCGGAAGTTGGTTTAGACCTTCTCGCAAAGTCCTGATCCCTGGGAAATAGCTCCAGGGAAAAAGAACAAGTACTTACAGTTCAACAGATGTAATCATTACAAATGTTTGCTAGATCCTTGTGCCCCAGAGCTATTAAGAGTTCAGGTTCTACCTGGCGCAGTGTCTCATGCCTATAATCCTAGCATTCTGGGAGGCCCAGGTGGGTGGATTGCTTGAGCTTGGGAGTTGGAGACCAGCCTGAGCAAGAGTGACGCCCTGTCTCTACTAAAATAGCCGAGTGTTGTCGTGGGCGCCTGCAGTCTCAGCTACTTGGGAAGCTGAGCAAAAGGATTGCTTGAGCCCAAAAGTTTGAGGTTGCTGTGAGCTATGATGCCACAGCACTCTACCAAGGGTGACAAAGTGAGACTGTGTCTCAAAAACACAAAACAAAACAAAACAAAAAAACTAAAAAAATCCCAAAGAGTTCAGGTTCTTAGGTATTGTGATAAATTGTGGGCCATCTACTGGGGCCTTCCAGGATAGGACCCCAGGGGTGAAGTTTCTTAATGTTACACCCCTTCCTAGGGACAGAAGGAAGCAAGAACAGCCGAAAAGCTGACTTACCCAGCTTTGTACATTTTCACTCTCTTCAGTAATCACTGGAATGAATTTTTAAATCCATTTGTATCTTCATCAATATCAAAACCACGTGTCCTAATTTACCATGTAACACAGTCAACTTCTGTGAATATTGAAATTTTCTTCTTAGTCAAGGGACAAGACCAGGCCTTAATGAAATTTAATATCCTATCTTTTGGGGGATAACCTTTTAATAACCTTAAAAGCTCAGAATGGTACAAACTAAACAAAAAGTCATCCAAATGATTCCTCTAGGACATTAGGTGATAATACAGCTCCCGAGTTTTTCCGAAGTGCTAATAGTATTATAGTCATACGGACCAGGTCTGCAGGTCTCTCCTCTTCAATCTCAGTTAGATGAGGAATTTCCCATATTGTTGCTATTTTCAGAGTTAGTGATATAATTACATGTTTGCAGTTACACAACACATTGCAAAATAGATCTAGTAACAGAACCCTTCTTAAACAGTGTTTACAAATAAATTGGCCTGGCTATGTTGTTGGTCGAAGGGTTATCAGATCCATTAGACTCGTCATTGATTTTGGTTGATATTTTATAGATTCATGACCTGGTCACAGTCCCAGACCTGTGGTTCTCAGATTTTCAGATGCATTGGTCTCACTTGGATTTTTATTAGGAAAAAAACACAGATGCTGGGCAGTGCCTATAGCTCAAAGAAGTAGGGTGCCGGCTCCATATGTCGGAGGTGGCAGGTTCAAATCCAGCCCTAGCCAGAAACTGCAAAAAAAACCCAAAACAACAACAACAAACCCCACAGATGCTTATACTCCTTTCCAGACTACCTGTCAGAACTGCCGTGGGGGCAGCTGGGAATCCATGTTTCTGACAAATCCCTGAGCCCCCACCCCCACCCAGTAATGTTCAGACTCCAACGAGAATCACTGGCATAGGCCTCAGGGAAATTAGAGAAAAGTGAATAGAGAAGAATGTAAAATATAAAGTAAGAAATTTCATTTGACAAGTCAGTTAAATATGGTCTACAGGCCTGCAATTGAAATAATGGATCATTTGGAGAATTTCTTAAGAACTTCGGAAAAGAGGCAGTGTGTTCAAAGCACGTTGGAATGCCAAATGGGTTTCACTTTGGGAAAATGGCCTTTTTATTTTTCCAAAGCAATCACACATGAAGATATGTGGACAGACATAAGAGGCAGATGAAGGGGCCTCATCTGGTGAAGCTGATTAACTTCTCCCCTTCTCCCTTTATCCTTCCAAAGATCATGGCCCCGCCGCAGCCCAGCACTTCCAGGGCCCACGTGCTGCCCTCGCGGAGACGGCCTGGCCTGCTGCACTTGCAGAGCTGTGGGGACCTGAGCACCTTCACCCCGGCAGGGAGGCCGCGGGCCGAGGGGAGGCCCCGGCGAGCAGAGGCTGAGCGGCCACATAGCCTCATCGGGGTCATCCGAGAGACTGTCCTGTGAAGCCTGGAAGGCGAATGGAAGGCTGCTCCAGGGGAGGATCCCCTCCTCTCTATGCCCTTTCCAAGGAAGTTTGGGGTCTCCCTTTGGGAACTCCTTAAAAAGGAGGGACGTTCTGGAGGACATTTGTTTCCACTCTTTGAGTCCCTGTTTGCTGATCAAGAGCATTCAAGGGCAAACGCGGAGGGTCTTCCAGGCCCACTGAGTTTGGATGCACCGAGTCTGAGTTGTAGAGGCGGCGGGCTAACCCTCCGCTGCTGGGCCTCAGCACGCCCAGGATCCCAGCCCTGATGTGGCAGAAACTGGGCAAATGATTCTTTGCCCACCTTACCCCTCGTCTCTGTTGCGAATTCTTTCCCTCTTGGAAGGACAGACTGCTGGGCTGCTATTTATAGCTGCCCATGGCCTTTTCCTGCTCAGTAAATTGGCAGGAAATGTGGTGATTAACCCTGATGTGTCCGCAGTCCTCACACCTCATTTTAGGTCACCCTCAAATCATATTCTCTTTAGGAAAAACAGAAAATTTTTAAGTAACAAATTTTAATGAAAGACATTTAAGGAGAGAATTATTATTCATTTATTTATGCTTGCAAAACTAGAGATACCTAAGGCAGAACTGAGAATAAAAATGTTTACTTTGGACCTCTGGGCTTGGTGTGCAATATTTGTTTATGTTCAGATGGCCAGGCCTTATCGTACAGAGGGTTGGGAACTTGGAGCCATGATGGTCAGGTTTGCTGGGCAGGCCACCAAACCAGTTTCCAAAGCACCTGAACCCCAAGGGTAACAATGTGTCCTTCATTCATTCAGGTGAGTGCTTGGATGAATGGCTTCAAGGAGCTGCGTTCTAGTGGGGCCGTGAACAGTAAATCAACAAGGTCATTACAGAGTGAGGACTATTATAAAGAAGAAAGGGGATGGATAGGGAGGGCTTCTCTGAGGAAATGATGTGTCAGCTGGGACATGACTTGGAGAGGCTTAAAGTACTTGGAGACCACTGTGACCACAAAACTCAGACAGGGGAGAGATGGGGCAGGCTCTGCCCAGGCTGCATTTTGCTGATGATGAGATGCCACGGAGGGATTCTCAGCAGAAGAGTGACAGAGTTCATTATATTTTCAAAAATCTACACACAGCATGGAGAACAGTTTAGACCAGACACAAGCGGAAGTGAGGGACTGACTAAGGAGGCTGGCCACTTAGTGGAAGGCGGTTCCTGCTGGGCACTACTTGTGCGCCAGCTGCCATGAGAAGACTTCGCTCACACTCTCACCTCATGCTCTCAGCAGCTTAGGAGGTGGGACCTGTTATTGTCTCCATTTTACAGATGTAGAAGATGAGGCTGAGTTCCATGCCCAAGATCCCTCAGAAGCTTAGCAGTAGAGCTGACATTCACGCCCAGGTGGTCCAGCTCAGACCACTCCACCCCTCAGTCCCCCACAGTGTGCCCTCTCATCCTTCTGTTAAGACATCTACCTTGGCTCCCCTGGCTCCAAGCCAACCAGCTATGCCAGAGTGGGGCCAAGGGACAGAGCAAAGAAGAAGGGAAAGACATTGTTTGGCGACTGGGGGGCTGAGGCAGAAAGGAGCTGTGGAAATATCTGGAAAAAGGGCAGAGATGGAGGGTTGTGAATGGGCTGGGGGCCTGGCCTGCTTTCCTAGGGCGAGCTGTGTTTGGGGCAGATTCTTGGGGCTTCCCAGAATGGCATTCCTCTGTTCTTATCTGCTGTCCCCAGGCATCCATTCCCTATACAGGCACGTGGTCTTCCCACTTCTCCAGAAGTCCTTGCTGTTGGCACCATGGCTGTCCACTGAGCCTGGTCCACTGCCCCAGGGAAAGCCCCTGCCTTCCTTGGACACCTCACCGCAGCTCGCCGAGCCTCTGAGGACTGGCCCTGCAGCCCAGACTGCTGCTTCCCTCCTGACAGCTGCCTAGTTGCCCTCAACCTGGTTTCTCCGTGTGAGGGCCAGCAGCTGGGAAGAGGAGTGGCCTTCCCTCTCTCCGGCCTGGCCAGGCCTTTCCTGCCCTTCTCATCTTTTTTTTTTTTTTTTTTTCATTACTCTGGGAGAACATACCTTTCCACCTTCTCCTCTGAAACCTGCTGCCCACCTCCAACTGCCACCATAGGCCTTCCTGTGTACCTGGAAGGCTCAGGGCAGACAGGCGGGCACTGCAGGTGCGAACGGCGTGACCTCCAGCCTTGGGAGAACAGACACAGAGATGGCTTCAGCCATCTGAGGAAAGAGTAATGTCAACCACACCCAGAAGAGGAAAGGAGATGTAAAACCCAAGAGCATCACCAATTTACAATCACCAAAATGTGGAAGCAACCTGAATGCCCACCAACCCAGGAATGGGTTAATAAGCTGTGGTATATGTATTCCATGGAATACTATTCAGCCACTAAAAACGATGGAGACTTTACATCTTTCGTATTAACCTGGCTTGAGGTGGAACACATTCTTAGTAAAGCATCACAAGAATGGAGAAGCAAGAATTCAGTGTACTGGATTCAATAAGAAGGCAGAAGATGATCTAATACAAGCTGGGGGGTAGGAGGATGAGAGAGTAGGAAGAGGGGGTTGGGGGGTCACAGTGTTTGGCACATCTCTTGGGGCTGGGACACAATTATAAAAGGGACTTCACCCAACAAATGCAATCAGTATAGCCTAATTTTTTGTTCCCTCAATTAATCCCAAATGATAAAACAAGAACAACAACAACAACAAAAAATCCTTGAGAGTTTCACTTAGATGCTACCAGGAGGAGAGGGACTTGTAACTTCACAGAACTGACCCTATAACTTAGAGAATGTCTCATAATTCTAGGACCTGAAATTATTGGTGATATCAAAAAACTGACTTCTGTCTTGCTTCCCTAGCTTTAAGGAATATTAAAGTAAAAGAAATACATATGTAATTGTATAGTACAATATTTTATATATATTTATTATGGGAGGGAACTCAGAGGTCGTGTGATTTATCTCCTTTCTGATTTGTCTGGATGGTAGTATACTTTTAAGTATAATATAGCATAATACACTTAAGAATTAATGTGACATACATATTCACAGGTCAACTGAGTGTACATGGGGAGGGCAGCTATTTTGCCTTTGGAGAACCTAGGAAACCTCAGTACAGAAGTGATGAATAAGCATTTCAATGTGACTATCAAAATTACACCAGAGGGTTGGTTACTTGGCATGGAGTAACTGGCATGGTTACTTGGCATGGGTATGTGGCGGCTAGAAGGACCACATAGTCATCGTTGCCTGTGCACCAGTGGGCCGGAAGAATCTGGTCACCACTTGGTCTAGAATCCAAGCTGCTCCTTCAGAATGTTGTCACCTCTGCAGACCTTAACTTTCTGGGCAAGCTCTGAGCACAGAGAGGACTTTCCCAAGTTACAGACTGCTTCGTGCAGCCTTGCCAGTGAGGGTGTCTGGCCAGCTGAATTGCCCTCAGCTTTTCTTTCATACAAATGGCCTGATCATGAGGTTTGGAGGAGGAGTCTGTGGCCTCTAATTGGTTCATATTTACCAAAAAAAACAGACGAATTGGCTAGATCAGGTCACGATAGCCCCCCTCCCCCAATTTGCGGGTGAGTAAATTGAGCAGAGCAGAGCAGAGGCAAGACCAGCACTTTCGCTGGGATTGACTATTGGTGTTGCATATTCCATGTACATTTTGACAGTGTCTGATGACAGGAGTTCACCATTGTAGTATGACACAGGGTAAATTCACTGTCCTAAAATCCTTCCTCCCCATTAACTCCTGATAGTCACTGATCCTTTTATGGTCTTCATAGTTTTGTCTTTTCCAGAATGTCACATAGTTGGAATCATTTACCCTATACCTTTTTTTTTTTTTTTTTTTGAGACACAGTCTCACTCCATTGCCCTGGGCAGAGTGTGGCATCATCATACCTCACAGCAACCTCAAACTCTTGGGCTCTAGTGATCCTCCTTCTCAGCCTCCCAAGTAGCTGGGACTCCAGGCATGCACCAAAATGCTTGGCTAGTTTTTCTATTTTAGTAGAGATGGGGTCTCACTCTTGTTCAGGTTGGTCTTGAATTTCTGAGCTCAAGTGATCCACCCACCTTGGCATCCCAGTGACACTTGGTCACCAAGTAGCCTTTTCAGCTTGGCTTCTTCAACTTGATAATATGCATTCAAGATTTCTCTTGGCTTGATAATTTATTTGAACCCTTTTTTAGATTTTTTGATTCAATGGTCATAAAAGTACTCTTATCAAGCTAAAATCTCAAAATGCTTACCCTCATCATTTTCTGAACTTACTCTTATCAGGGACCAGGGACTATAGCCCACACTGGATGAGTGCTGGTCTAGGTTCCCACGTTAGACTGAGTTTCCCAATTTTTTATGAGCCCATTCTATGTGGTAGGCCCTAGGGACACTGATGAAGAAGACTGGAAGCCATCGGTGGGGAGACAGCTTCCCTCTGTGCCCCATCACAGTCCGAGGCCACCTGTGTACCAAAGATCAACTCATGGAGAAAGGCCTGTGGGTGAGTCCCTCAGGATTGGGAAAAACTGGCAGAGGAAAGCAGGAGCTGCTGCCAGGCCTCTGGAAGCAGAACAAAGGAACAAAGGAGCCCATGTCTACCTCCCCTCCGGCCACTGCAGGATGCAGACGGGAACGAGAAGGCGGGGAGGGAAGGGGCTGACAAGACCATCTTTGTTTCCAGTGGTGTTCCTCCCTGAGGCCTCTGCAAGGGAGGCCAGGTCTGGGGCCAACAGGCACCACTTTTCTTCCAGTTCCCTCTCTCTGCAGGAGCCTTCGTCCTTTCATTTTACAGGTATTTACTGAGCTACAGAGTGCCAGGCATTGTGCCAGCTGCTGAGAGGAGAGCACTCTTCAAGAACAGGGAACACACACAATAACAAACGATAAGGACAAAATTACCTTCTCCTGAGCTGCTGGAGAACTGAGCACAGCCTTGACAGGGAGGAGGAGCCCAGAGAGGGTGACCTTGGAGACCACTGGCCTGGGTCTGACTTACCAGAAGGTTGGCAGGAAGGGATCCCTCATCCCTGATTACCAAACAGGTCCTGGTGTGGATGCCCTGGGTGAAGAGCTGCAGACCTGGGCTCATGGCAGCAGGTGGTTCACCATCTCGGCAATTCTTCAAGAAAAAATAGGTATGACACTTGTTAAAGATGGTAAGGAAGACTTCATTCCAGAAGGGAATGCTGCAGTGGGATTTCGCTACTGGGGAGAGAGGTCAGACTTACCCTTGCTGTACAATGAGGACAAATGAAGACACAGAGCTGCAGAACTGCACTGGGCTCATTGGGTAGATAAGTACTAAGAGGAAACGTCAGGGCGCGGTGGTTCCTGATAGACAAACTCAATACGATTCTTGCAGGAGATGGGCCAGCATGATAAGTATTGGGGCAGGGAATAAGGAATCTGATCAGATATCAAGGGAGGAGATTTTTGCTAAACTGACTCAGCAGGATTCTTATCAAAACTGGACTGAGCAGGCCAGCAACAGAGCCCATAAGAGTCAGAAAGAAGACTCAGAGGAGCCTGACTCAAGTTTGGTCAGGGCCAGAGTCTTTGTTAGAATCTGAAGAGCATCTCCTTTTCTGAGTGGGAACCTCTCACCACACTGTGTCCCTTGCCTCAGGCTTGTCACTGTCTTCAGAAAAATGTTCTTTTCATTCCAACAGCTGGCAGGATCTGTTGTGTTTTACTCTAATAAAGGAACTAGAGCCAAAATTTGTGATGATTATTATATCCACACAAAGTGGCTGTAGGCCCCAGGTCCACAGGGTTTTTCCAACGTCTTTTAGATACTGTGCATGAATAAAGGAACACTTGCACACTATTGGTGGGACTGCAAATTAACCTCTACGGAAAACAGAATGGAGATTTCTCAAAGAACTGCAAGTTGACTTACCATTTGACCCAGCAATCTCCCTACTAGGTATCCAGTCATTTTCTGAAAGAAGTCTCATTTTAGATACCTGTACTCAAATGTTTATTGCAGCACAGTTCACAATTGCAAAGATCTGGAATGAGCCCAATTGCCTATCAATTCATGAGTACACTAACCAACTGTGGTATATGTATATCGTGGAGTACTACTCAGTCATAAAAGGATGAATTAATGCCTTTTGCAGCAGTTGGGAAGGAATTGGAAACTGTTGTCCTAAGTGAAGTATCTCAAGAATGAAAAACAAACACCACATGTACTCACTATTAAATCTGAACTAGCTGATGGGCACGCAAGTGCACAGAGGAAAAGTGAGTCACTGGAAATCAAGCCAGGGAGGAGGGGAGGAAGGGAGGGAGGAAATTCACCTAAGGAGAACAATGAATACCATTCAGGTGATGGCTACTATTCTAGCCCTGACTCAAGCCATATAACAAAAACATGTATCCTCTTAATATTTTGGAGACTTCTTTTTTGTTGTTGTTGAGGCAGAGTCTCACTTTGTCACCCTCGGTAGAGTACTGTGACATAGCTCACAGCAACCTCAAACTCTTGGGCTCAAGCGATTCTCTTGCTCAGCCTCCTTAGTAGTTGGGACTCCAGGCAGCCGCCACAATGCCTGGCTATTTTTTTTGTCTAGCAGGCCCAGGCCGGGTTTGAACCAACCAGCCCTGGAGCATGTGGCCAGGGCCCTAGCCACTGAGCTAAAGGCACTCAGCCCCCTCTTAAATTAAAAAAAAAAAAAATTTAATGTGAAGTCTCTGTACATTGTTATTAAATTTATTTCTGAATATTTCTTCCCTTTCAATAATGTTATTAATAAAACTTGTTATATATATATATATGGAATATTTCCTAGTGGGGCAGGGCGACCTATTAGGCAGGAAAGAATTCCAGGTAAAGAGAGTGCTGGAATTATTCTGCTCTAGGGTGAGCTGTCCCTCCCACTGCTCAGTGATGCCAGACTTCAGGTTCTTGGTCTCCAAGTCAGTAGAAATTGACATGAGACCAGAAAGATTTTGGTAGGTAACAAGCTTTTGCTTGAACAAAAGGAAAGGGAGGCAGAACTGGTTAAGAAGCAATCAGACTGGCTCTCTGAACAAAGGGCTGGGGAACTTTTAAAGGTTAGAGAGAGGGAAAGTTTAGCATCTGCATGGCAATTGTAGCAGGTAGAAGTGAGTTTTGTTGGTGGCTGCACATCCAGCAATCGTGCTTCTTATATATTGCATGTCTCATTGGCATGTTAAATCTTCACCATTGGGCATAAGTTTTGTCATTCAAATGAGGGCAAAGGTCTATGAGTGGTCAACTTTGGGCTTCATCTTGGCAGCAACCAGTTCGTGCTGGCTTTGATGGGAGCCATCCGGCCTCTGTTCTGTTGGTTGCCATGTCTTGTTGAAGAAAGGAGAACTACATTCTAATGAAGTTGGTGGATAATTTTCAAGGCTTTTGTTCAGTATCATAAACAGACATAAGCTTTGTTTCAGGGCTCAAGCAGGCAGCCAAAGTCCATGTCCTAAATTACCTCACCAGTGTCTGCTTGGTGGAGGCAATGGGGTGCTCAACAATAATCACAAACCACAAGATCCAAGGTGTCAGATGGGGGGGCCTGCACCCTTGTTTTGTAGATGAGAACTGATTAGCCTAAGCTCACATGACCTGCAAATGTCAAAATGCCAGAACTTCAGCCTGTGTTGAAACAGACTGCTTATTCTCTGGGCGGCTGTGGCAGGGAACTACGGAAAGGTGACAGAAGCACACCGCAGAAATGCAGAAGGCGCTGGGACAACAACATTGATGTATCATCAGAAATAGGAAAATCACTAACACTTACTGTGAGCCCTTCCAGAGCTGTCTTATTGACTCAAGTAATCTTCAATTCTTTAGTAGCGTGCTGTAGCATCATAGCACACAGCAACCTCAAACTCCTGGGCTTAAGTGATTCTCTTGTCTCAGCCTTAAGTAGCTGGGAATATAGGCATCTGTCCAAATGGCTGGCTATTTTTTTAGTGACAAGGTCTCTTTCTGGCTCAGGTTGGTCTTAAACCTGTGAGCTCAGGCAATCCACCTGCCTGGGCCTCCCAAGTGCCAAGATTATGCCTGGCATAGTTCTTTTACCAATTCTTATGACTCAGCTTGATTTCTCTTATCTAGTTACGCGGGCTGATATCTCTAGTACACCGCTGAAAAGTAATAGAGATAGAATATCTTTGTCCTGTTCCTGATAATAGAGGACATGCCTTTGAAGTTTCTCCATTAAATTTTAACTTTAGGACAAAGGTGTATGTGTGTGTATGTATATTTATGTTTATAATATTAAAAAATATATGCATAGCTTTTTTTTTTTTGAGTCAGAGTCTTACTTTGTTGCCCTTGATAGAGTGCTGTGGCATTACAGCTCACAGCAACTTCCAACTCTTGGGCTTAAGTGATTTTCTTGCCTTAGCCTCCCAAGTACCTGGGACTACAGGTGCCCGACGCAATGTCTGGCTATTTTATTTTTGTTGTTGCAGTTGTCATTGTTGTTTTAGCAGGCCCGGGGCCAGGTTCAAACCCACCAGCCTCTGTGTATGTGGCTGGTTCCCTACCCACTGAGCATGGACACTACCTGTATAGTTTTTTTATTGTGTTAAGATACTATATCTCAGTTCCTGTGTTCTTGATTAGTTTTTTTGTTATTGTTGCTTTTCATAAAGGGATGGAATTTTGTCAAAGATTTTTCTCAGCCATCCATGGGGATAATCATATGACTTTTTCCCCCTTAAGTTTATTAATGTGAACATGATATGAATGAATTTTTAATAGGGAACCAACCTTGACTTGTTGAATAAATACCATTAATTATCAGAATTTTATTTTCTTAATGTGATGTTGGATTCTGTTTGGATCAAGTTTGTTAATGCTTTATTTAGAAATTTTGGAATGACATTTATCAATGATACCGGTCTATATATTTCTTTGTACTGTCTTTACTGGTTTAGGATCAGTGTTATATTGGCTTCATAGAGTGAATTGGGAAGGGTATCTTCCTTTTTGGTGCTCTGAGATATTTTTAGAGCACATTAAGATATCTGGTTTTTGAAGGTATGATAGAATTTCCTGTGAAAGTATCTGGACTTGGTGCTCTTGTGTAGGATAGTTCCTTAATAAATTTCTCTCTTCTGTGAAAGTCGATCTGTTAAACTTTCTAGTGCTAGCAAGGGTCAATTTTGTTAATTTTTACTTCCCTGGGAAAGTATATTCTTCACATAGTCCAACCCTGAAGTCCATGTTCTTTTTGCTACACACCGTATTGTTGGTGCCCGGAAAGGACTGGTTATAATGCTTCTCCCACTTTCTCCTAAAAGCTGTGTTGAGGAATTTGTGTTATGGAACATCACCTGGAAAGACAAGTACTAGCAGTGCAGGATTACTTATTTCAGGGAATAGACAAAGCATGGTGATTATCACAGTCATCTACTGTTGTGTAATAAATTATCCCCAAATAGCAAACATTTATTATGTGATAGGCTGGGAGGGTCAGGAATCCAGGAGCAGTCCAGCTGGGTGGTCCTGGCTCAGGGTTTCTCATGAGCTTGTTGTCAAATTGTCAGCTAGAGGTGCACTCAGATCAAGACTCTGCAGAAGCCAGAGGATGTGCTTCTGAGCTCACTTACACAGCTGTGGACAGGCCACTATTCCTCACTGATTATTGGCTGAAGACTTATTTGCTCACTATGTGAGCCTCTCTTCGGGGCAGCTCATGACATGGCAGCTTGCTTCCCCCATTCTTCCCTTAAGCAGGTCAGAAAACCTTCATTTCAGAGGTGCCCTCCCTGTACCTGGGGGGAAGGAATATACAATTCACAGACGCACAGATGAATCTAAACAAACAGGACTTGCTAAGTTCCCCCAAGTTTATTACCATTCGACCATACCTTCTTTGTTCCATCATACTTCTCTGTCTTTTGTTATAACAGCTTCGGCCAGGAACCCCACCATGGGTGAATTTTTTTTCTCTCTCTCTTACTATGTATTTTTAAACCCACCAAAGCAGTACTGGCTGGGTGTGGAGACCCTTCACAACATGTCCCTGGCATGGGGTTTGTAACAGGGGATTTTACCTAGGCTGAGGCCATCCTCAGAATCCATTCCATGCTCTCCCTGGAAATCTGAGCCTCATCTTGCCCGGTGGTCTCTAGAGATGAGGTTGCCCTCATTCACCATGCATGCACTGATTGTCTCATTCAGAGAATCGTCCTCAAGTGGCAACTAGATGTTGGATACAGCCCCAGGTACTGGAGGATAGCGCCAGCAGTGGACAAAGCATATGAAATCCTTGCCCTGGTAGAGCTTACACATGAATGGGAGGAACCAAAGAATAGAAAGCTAATTAAAAATAATGCAGTGGTAATAAGGGCTATGAAGAAAAAGCCTCATGAAGGATAGGAGTTGATGGACACTGCTTGCTGCACGGGATGGAAGGAGTGCTTAGAGAGAGCTTGCAGAGGTGACATTTCAGCAGAAATTTGCATAAAATGAGAGTAAACCCTGTGGATTCTGAGAGAGGGTACAGCATGGGCAGAGGGCCCCAGGTAGGAGTGTTTTGGGTAGGTGTTCAAGGAGCAGTGTGGTTGCAGTGGAGATCAGGGCCATTCTAAGGTCCTTGGGTTTTGGTCCATGTGTGAGGGCTTAGAGTAGAAGATGCAATTTGATTTCACCATCTTCATGGGTTCACTCTGACTGATAAGTGGGAGGGAGATGGGGGAGAAGAGAGGACACAGGAGACCATGAGGATCCAGGTGAAGATGGTGGTGGCCTGTTGCTAAGGAGACACAGTGGAGGTCATGACACAGTGCCTGCCACAATTGCTCTGTCCAGGAGGTGGCGCTGCTGACTGAAAACAAGAACGGTTCTGCCACTTTTGTGTTTCTAGCTAATTGGGGACCATTCTTTCAACGGACTCCTGTGTTACATGTCATGTGCCAGGTGCTATGCTGGTGCACTGGGTAAAAAAGTGAGCGACACAGACGTAGTCCCCATCCACATGGCACTCACCGAACAGCAGGGGACAGGGGCAGAGAATATACATCACAGTCCAATGTGGGAATGCCGGAAAAAGTACTAGAGGCATCACACAGCAGCGAGCCATTCGTTCTGGGAGCAGGTGCAGGGACAGAACAGGATCTGCACAGGTTGGAAGCGAGGGGACAGCATTACAGCACAGGATAAAGCCATGGAGATGAGAAAAGCTACACTCTGAGGACAGCCTGTGTCTGGAAGCAGTGAGGAGCCCCAGAAGATGAAGCAGGACAAAAGTCAGCAGACTCAGAAAGCTCCTGGGGTGCCATGCTGAAGCCCTTGGACAGTGCCACACATTCCAGAGGCATGTGAGGGAACCCCAGGAGAGCAGAGTGGGAATATAAGGCATGGAGTGGAGTGGAAAAAAAACTGGAAATATGAGCCCTTTTGTGATGTCATTGTTGATACCATTTGTAAAGATTTAGAGTTTAAGAACAAAGATATCAATTGCAGCGCAAGTAAAAATAGCAAGTAAAAAAATGGACAGAGGCCCTATATCCAACAAGAGGAATAGTTAAATTGTTTTGCACTAAAATTTAAAAAAATTGTATATAAGGTAGCATAACATACTGCCATTAAAAATGTTTTCAAAGACTCCTTAATGACACGGGGAATCCCACACTTACAGTACAATGACCAATAAAAGAAGCAAGACCTAGGAAATGGACACACACTGCACAGTCTAAGGGGAGCATTCCACAGGGCCACAATGATTTGGTCTCGGCATTTGTAGAGAGTGTGCTGTGAGGCGGCAGGGCTCCCACAGCCTGGGGAACATTCAGGGAATGAACCTCCCACTGCTTCTCATTTCCCCAAACGACCATATTCCTTTCTTCACACTCCCTGCCAGAAGTCGAGTGGCTCTTTCTTTGGCAAAGTTAACTTTTAAGAACTATGCAGAAGGCTCAGCGCCTATGGCTCAACCGGCTAAGGCGCCAGCCATGTACACCTAAGGTGGTGGGTTCGAATCCCCAGCCCGGACCCGCCAAACAACAATGCCGGCTGCAACCAAAAAATAGCCGGGCGTTGTGGCAGGTGCCTGTGGTCCCAGCTACTTGGGAGGCAGAGGCAGGAGACTCACTTGAGCCTGGGAGTTGGAGGTTGCTGTGAGCTGTAATGCCACAACACTCTACCCAGGGGGACAGCTTGAGGCTCTGTCTCAAAAAAAAAAAAAAAAAAAAAAAGGAACTATGCAAAAATCCTTGTGATCTTTCTTTTCTTACTTCTTATCATATGTTAATGAAGTTGAGTAGAAACCATTAACAAGATGATTTGTCTTTATTCAAGTCATTTACATTTTCCTATCATAGTGCAAGACCAAAAATATGTCTTTTGTTTATGCTACTTCCCCATATTGTCTGTGCTACTTCCCTGTAGAGAACCCTGTCCAGATATTATAAAATAAAGCTGATTTTGTGCTTTGGTGCTGGCTGCAGCCATCAGCTAAGTCAGACCTCCTCATCCCATCTTTTGTTTCTGTGTCTTCTCTTGTATTTTTCTGAATCCCCACCAATTCCACTCTGGTTCACTCCCCTTCCCCGCAAAAGGTATTGAGATTATATGTGATTGTCTTTCCCTTTTTTTCAACTTTCCTAAATTTTTGAAAACTTTCACATGAATATGCATTAGTTATGCAGTCAGAAAAATCCATTCTAAATAAAGCTTAAAAATCAATTTAAAATAAATGTCTGCCCAATATGATTAAGAAGGGTGGCCTGATGAACCTGATTGAGAGCAGAAGACTAAAGACTTTGGAAGCAGAAGGGGCAGAACTTGTTCTCTGATTGGATATGGGAGGAGAAGGCAAGAGTCAAAGATAAATTAAGCACTCTCTTCAGTCCCTTCTGAATGCAGCAGGCAGACCAAATGTCATCCTGTGCCCAACACCCTCTGAGGTGGCCATAAAAGCCAGTATCCTTACAGTCACTTCAGAGCCTCATGAAAAATGCCCCACACAGCCCCAAGGATCTCCCTCAATTCATAGCTCTCACCATCCTCTGCTCTAGTCTCTGCTCTGGCTCCCTCCCTATTCCTGGGACAGGCAGGTCCTGCCTCAGGGCCTTTGCACTTGCTAGACCCCAGCCTACAACAATTTTTCATGTCTATCTTGCCCTCTCACCTCCTTCAAGTCTTGACTCAAATGTGCCCTTCTCTGTGAGGCCTTCTCTGGCCACCCTCCCAACTGCAGCCCTCTGAACTCTTTCCTTTTTCCTGCTTGTTTCTCTCCTTAGCGCACCTCATGACTTACTATAACTCTCCATTTTACTTTTTAAACTTGATTCTTTTTTATTTTGTCTCCTTCATTAGAATATAAGTTACAGGCAGTCTGGGATTTTGTCTGTTTTGATCACATCTGTCTCCCCAGCTTCTGCCACAGAATTAACAGCAAATAGATGTTTGCTGAGTGAGTGACCATAATCTAAGAACCCACGCATTCCGTTTACTACCTGAAGACCAACAGGTCTAAGAAGGCTAGACTTCTTTCAATAGTAAGCTCGCTTGGTACGTTTAAAGTTAGGTTCCGTTTCTATATTATTCATTTGTTTTTTATCGGTCGGTTTCTCTGTTTTCAAGAACACCTTAACTCTTAAGTGTGGTTTGGGGATTGGGGAGTGGCCACGGGACCCGGGGCGGGACTCCGAGCAGACCAGAGGAGGAGGGTCGCTCTCAGGCTGACCGTGCGGCAGATGCTGGCGCAGTCGGAACTCGGGGCGACCGCGGCAAAGGCGCAGGCATCCTGCTCTGGTTCCCGGGGCGCACAGTGGCACTGCAGCCCTGACAGATTTTGGGGGTGTCCTCTTAGCAGCAGTGGCGGGGTCGCTTCTGGCGGGGGAAGCAAAGACTGAAGGGCCTATAGACCATTTTGGCGGGGCGGGGGGCTGGTGGACATCAGTATGCGTCATCTGCTGGAGAGTCGGCTTCTGGCTAGTGTGGACGTGCCACTCGGGCGGCCCTGCTGCGTTCTCCTCGGGTCCTCCCAACTTCTGGTGCAGAACCCAGCCTCAGGCGTCTCAGACCCGGAACGACGGCCCCGCCCTCCACTCCCGGCCCCGCCCCCGCCGGACCCCCGACCACCGCCAGGGACTGCTGCTGAGCTGGAGGGAACATTCTGGGAACACGGTGGGGGGGGGGGGCAGAGACACACCCCTCCGTCTCTGGGCTCTATCCCAATGTCTCCTCCCTGCCTTGTTTATTTATTTATTTGTTTTATTTTTGTATAGACAGAGTCTCACTTTGTCACCCTCCGTAGAGTGCTGGGGGGGGGGGCGGTCACAGCTCACAGCAACCTCCAGCTCCTAAGCTTAGGCAATTCTTTTGCCTCAGCCTCCCCAGTAGCTGGAACTACAGGTGTCCACCACAATGCCCCGCTATTTTTTTATTGCAGTTTGGCCAGGGGAGAGTTCAAACCCACTACCCTTGGTATATGGGGCCGGCACCCTACTCACTGAGGCACAGGCGCTGCCCTTATTTATTTTGTTTTAATGGAAGTAACTTAAGCTAAGCAGTAGAAGGGGGAGGTTGGAGTCCATGCCCCATCCTCATCCACTGTAGATTAGCAGAGAACACCGGGTGACTGCTGAGTTTGAATCATACCTCTGCTGCTTTCGGCAAAATTCCTGCCACAGTGGAGGCCAGTTTCTTCATTCATAAAATGTGGCAATACCTGTTCATATAGTTTGGATGTTTGGCCCCTGCAAATCTCATGCTGAAATTTGATCCCCAGTGGGGAAAGTAGGGCCTGGTAGGAGATGTTTGGGTCATGAGGAGGATCCCTGGTGTGTGGCCTGGTGCCCTCCCTGCAATAATGGCTGAGTTCCCAGGAGAGCTGTTTATTTAAAAGACCCTGGCACCCTCACCTCCCTCTCTGGTTCCTGCTCCCAAACCATCACACCTGCTCCCCACTTGCCTTCTTGCCTTGACTGGAAGTTCCCTGAAGCCCTCACCAGAAGCAGATGCTTGTGCCATGCTTCTTAGACAACCTGTGGAACTGTGAGACAAGTAAACTTTTTTTTTTTTTTTTAAATAAATTGCCCAGCTTCAGGAATGTTCATTCTCATTATAACTATTAGTGAGCCTGGCTGGAACTTACCAAATCTTGGTGAATGTTTTTTTTTTTTTTTTTTTTTCCAATTTAATTTACTAATAGAAATGGAATATTGGAGGATTTCCAGTGAACATGTGAGGATGATGAATAAAAAGATGGCATTGTTCCCCTCTCATTGTGCCTGCGTTGCAGCAGGGGACTTCAGGAATCTGGGAGCTGGACTGAGGTCTGCTCTGAGTCCTGTGAGGCACCGCACAGTAGGGACCTTAGACGTCGCCCAGATGCCTTCCTCCTCAGCCAAGGTAGCTCCTTGGGCCCCTCAGAGCCTGCCCTCTCATGCTGTGACAGACATCTAACATGTTGTTGATGCTTGGACCTGTGTGCTCCCAAAGGGACAATAAAAAGATTATTGTTGATTTTATTAATAGTATTTGTAGACCCCCCCCCATAAGAAATCTTCAAGACAGCTCCAGCAGCTGATAAAGCTGGCTAGAGTGGGTATACTGGCAAGTGTTTAACAAGCAGCTCTGGTGGGGAGGAATGCATGCGCGTGCACGTGTGTGTGTGTGTGTGTGTACACATATATCCATACATATATATTGTAAATTTAACTGATATAAGGGGTGTGTGGGACACCATGACAAACAATAATATTATATTCAATAATCTTTATTGCAAATTCCATCCACCTATAACTTCAGTGTGACTTGATATTTCTGGCAAATTATATCAGTTTTCATAATTTTAGGACCAAGAATAGTGTCACAATATAGTCAGACTACAAAGAAATGTTTGGCTACTGTCTGAATCAGCAAAGCTGTCACTCAGATCGCTGACACATGAGTGTAGCTCTGACATGTTTGTTGGTTGATGTTTTGTTTACGTTCACAAGAGGAAAGTGAAACCAAGATGTATGCTGGAATGTTATTTGTTCAATGACGTGACCAGCATCTTTGCTGAATGGGATAATGATTTTTGGATGCAGAATGACTATTTCCTCAAATTTTGTGCTATTTACGGTATAACAGCTACAGACACAAAACTTTTGAGTTCAATCTGTATTGTCGTTTTTTTCATCACTTTTCTTAAAACAATATATCAGGTCCTGGTTTATAGCTTTTGCCAGTGTCTGTAAATCTTCCCACAGTCAATGTCAAGGTACCTACCAGCGTTATTCCCGAAAGTTAAAGTAAGGAAGAGATGTGCGCTCACACCACACACACACAATAAATGTAAATAATGTGAAGAGCAGGGATTAATAGCAAAATATAATGAAATAATTAGGAAATGATGAGTTTTTTTAATGTATTTATTATTTTTTTTGTTATTATTGCTTATGAAAAGAAATATTTCCAAGAAGTTAAGCTGAAGTACAGGGGCTGGAGAGGGGGCAGGTGGTGGGATCAACACTCGAGATGCTCACAGTGGCTCTTTCTTCCAGAAGGCAACAGGGCTGTCAGTTGGACCCTGGCCAGATGCTCCCACCCCCCTTCCCATCCCAGGGCCACCCAAGTTGCCCCTTTCTTGGAGATAATGCAACGCATCCCCACATAGGCTATGAGCTTATGTGGGTCTGATCCTAGTTTCAAATTGGTATTTTATTTCTTCCTTTTTAATTAAAAAAATGTATGTTCATTTAGAAAAAGAATAAAGAGAAAGCCTCATCAAGACGAAACCCTGGGACGCTGAGCAAACAATGCTTCCTCTGAAAGCCAGCGACAGCCAGTATTGTCACACCTGAGAAGTGCGGCTACCTCAGTTCAAAAACGCAGGTCTCAAATATTCTTCTGTGGTCAAAACTACCATTCAGGAAGTTGCTGGTTTGCGTGGGCCCTGATTAGTAGCATAGGTGTCCTACTGTCCTGTGCCCACTGACATAACCCACAGCCATCCCCACAGCCTCCGAAAAGTTACATGGCTTCAACACTCCATTTGTAGGCAAGTTCCTCCACTGCCTTCTCGCTGGTGAGTCTGGCAAAGCGCTTCTGTTCAACTCCATTGGCTCTGTCCACTCCATCCCACGATATCCAGGCCAGATATTAAGTCTGTTGGGAGGAGATGCTGGGCCACTGAAGTGAGGTCTCACTTTCTCTTTTTTGTTCTGCTTCGTCTTATTCTTCTTGAGGAACTCGGCCGTGGGGTCTCCCTCTCTTTCTTGTTCTCTTAGCATCCGGTTCAGATCTTCCTCATCAATGTAGCGGGCCAGTGGCTTTTGCATCTCCTTCGTGGCATCCTCTACATTTTGTTGCTGTTGCTGGCTCTGGGCAAGCCCTTTCCCCACTGGGCGTACAGTTCATCCCTCTCTGAGTCCTTGTCTGCTTTCCTCCTTTGCTGTGAATGTTCCAGCTTCAAGTTCCTCTTACGATCAGACTTATCTCAAAATAGAGTTTTAGCATCCTGGGATGCAGCTTCAATTGCCACCGCTTCTTGGTCCCGTTTCTTGAAGTCCGGCTGCCCTGGCGGCATGTCAGTTAACACGGGCCCAGTTTTAGCCCCAGAATCCATGTGCGTAGCCTTCTTTCCAGGAGGCTGACTCCCTGGAGGTGGAGACAGATCAGAATCTGCCTGCCTGCGGAAAGTTTATATTGGTTCTATGCAAGTCTCCCACGAGGGGCCTTTGTCTAGAAGCATTTATAGTATGAGGTCTTTGCTGGTTTTGCCTCAGGAAGGAATCGGAAATGATGAGTTTTGATGATTTACTTTTGTTTTTAATATATTCTTTAATTTGATTTCTTAATAATGACTGTTCAATGAGAAAATTCCTGAAAAGTCAACAGTCGATTCTCCCAGGTGCATCCTGGGCACAGGATGTCCAGGGCAGCTGCAGTGGCCATGTCAGTGGCATCTTCTAAGGCAAAATCAAGTTGTGTTGTCCCCTCAAGCTCTGCAGCCCTCGGAGTCATTAGGCCCTTGGGGACTGTGGGCAACCAAAAGTTCTTCATCCTCCATGGAACGCTCAGTGAGCCTCTTTCTCTGACAGATGAGGAACCCAGGGCCGCGCCTAGGGAAAGGCTCAGTCTGGGGATGTAGGGGACAGGGTTTCTCTGTTGTCCTGTCCCAGGAGCTATGTTAATGTCCTCCTGGTGCTCTCTTATGGAGTGGGTTGTGGGCTACTCTTAGGAAGTGGAATTCGACCCTTAACCCTCTGGATTGGTGACACCTGAATTTAAATCTTGCCTCTCCCTAGCACACCAGCTCTGTGTTCTTGGGTTACTTCCTGAATCTCTGAGCCTCAGTTTCCTTACCAGCAAAATCAGGAGGATGTGGCTGATTGCTGTGAGGCCCTAGCAGTGCCCAGGGATGGAGGGGGTGGAGTACGTTGTTACATCCTCCACAGATGCTGGAGTGGTTTTTCCAGCATCACAGTTCTTTAGGGTATATTCAATATGGCAAGGTTCCCACATTTACAGACTCCATAAAACAAGGGGTGCCTTCATCTCACAAAATTCAAGAGCACCCCGGGAACAGTATCTTTCAGTGAAAAGACGGTGGAGGGAAACAAGGCTTAGGTTAGCACATAGCCTTCCAAGGCGGCCCAGGATCAGGCTCAGACTGAGCTGTTGCCTCCTCACTTGCGTCTCCTGTGTTTGGGTCTGACTGCTGAGAGCGGTGTGCAGTAGGCGTTGTTGGGGGATTCAGCCATGTGCAGCTGTGGGAGTTGGTGACATAGCCTGTGTAGAGCTGGCCAGCGGTCATGCACAAGAAAAGCTGAGGTGAACCAGGGACAGCAGGTAGAGCTGTGAGGACAGAATGGTGCCCATTGGTTGTTCACTGCCTCCCACCTCAAGGACACAATGACCTGCAGCAGGTGTTGGCCACACACGCCCCTGGCCCAGGACTCAGATGCTGAAGGAGAATCTGGAGGACCTGTTGGCCACTGCTGCCTGAGCCAGCCATGCAGACTAGCAGAGCAGCGTATGACTCCCGGCATCTGGTGCCACCTGCTGCTGTGTGGACCCAGTGCATACTGGCTGATGCTTCTTTTCTGCCTTTAAAATATCATTCGAACTTCTCCTATGATCAGCCCTAATTTGGAATCATACAGGGGAGAGAATTCTAGAAAACAAGTGCCCCTTGTATAGATGAAGAAACAGTGGTTCAGAGGAGTCAGGTAACTTGCCAGGGCCACTCAGTGACAATAGGTATCCAGCAGAGCTATAATTCTAACTCCGGTCTGTAATTCAAAGACCCACCATGACTAGAAAGTTAAGGACACTTGGTTCCTACCCATTAGAAACTCTAATTAGTGGAGGGGAAAGAGCAGTTACAGGTAGCAGCTAGGGAGCTGTATTGAGGTTGTTGTAGGCCAGAACATGGCGTGGTCCTTGGGGCAGGGGTGCTGGGTCATGATGGGCTGTGCTTCCCAACCCACACCTCCTGAAGGTACCGTCAGTCTTCTGGAAATCTAGGAATGGCTCCTCCCAGCCTGGAGGAAGGGATGGAGAAGCAGAAGTTACCTGTGTTGTTTGCTGCGCAGCTCTGCACAGATGCTGGAGCTGGCCTGGAACTAAGGTCACAGTTGTGTGCTAAGCCTGGCTCCAGGGCCTCTGGGCCTGCCCAGTAAGAGGATGAGACACCACATTGTTATGTGCCAGCAGCTAGGATCACACAAAGGGTTGTTAGCCTGGGAGTCAGGGAGGGGGTGGTTCTAGGTACTCATGACTTTGGAAAACAAGAGGTTTGGAGAGTGGATGATTGAGATTTCTCATTCACCTGGAATCAAGGTGGGTATGTGGATTTGGCATTTCTCACATTCCTCCACCAGAGGGCGCCAAATCCTAGCTCTTGCCAACTTCGTTTCTCTGCTGCAGAGGGGACGAGCTGAGTTTGATGCAGTGTGTGGGTTTGTGTGAAGCAATTAGCAATTAAGTGTGTGTGTGTGTGTGTGCCACCAAAGTTCTTACTAACACCTACACCTATCACTACCATGCTTTGCCTCCTGTGCTCGTCTCCAATTACTTGAATTCTTTCTCTGCTCCTGCCACCTGGTCTCCAGGGCTGCCTGCAGGCACTGCCCAGAAGACCTGGCCTCGGGGCCTCTGTGCCTGCTGTCCCTTCAGCTTGAGGAACTCATTCCTCAGACACCCACGGGCTCTTCCTCATTTCTTCTTAGTAAGGCCTTTCTTAACCAACCTATGTAAAATAGTGAACTCATTTCATGCTTTAGTACTATATATATATAATTTCTTATAGCATAACTATGTACATTAATGCAATCATGGGGTACAGTGTTCTGTTTTCGTATACATTTTGAAATACTCTCATCAAACTGGTTAACATAACCTTCATGTCATTCTCTTAGTCATTAAGTTAAGACATTCATACTCTGTTTTTAGAAAGATTCACTTGTACCCTTGTAAGAGAAACCATATAGGTGACCCCACCAATCACCTTCCTTCCTCCCATCCACCCCCCCCTTGCCTCCCCTCTTCTACCCCCTTCCCATATTCTAAGGCTATAATTAGGTTATGACATTCCTATAAAAGCTATGAATTAGTTTCAAAATAGGGCTGTGTACATTGGATACTTTTTCTTCCATTCTTGAGATACTTTACTGAGAAGACCATTTTCTAATTCCATCCATATAAACATGAAGGAGGTAATGTGTCTCCATCTTTCTTTAAGGCTGCATAGTATTCCATGTACATATACCACAGTTTATTGATCCATTCGTGGGTTGATGGGCATTTAGGCTTCTTCCATGACCTAGCAATTATGAATTGGGCTGCGATAAACATTCTTATACAAATATCTTTGTTGTAATTCGATTTTTGGTCTTCTGGATATATACCTAATAAAGGAATTGCAGGATCAAATGGCAGGTCTATTTTTAGTTTTCTCAGTGTTCTCTAGATGTCTTTCCAAAAGGAACGAATTATTTGCATTCCCACCAGCAGTGTAGAAGTGTTCCCTTTTCTCCACATCCATGCCAACATCTTTGGTTTTGGGATTTTGTGATATGGGCTAATCTTACTGGGGTTAGGTGGTACCTCAAAGTAGTTTTGATTTGCATTTCTCTGATGATTAAGGATAGAGAGCATTTTTTCATTTATCTGTAGGCCATGTGCCTATCTTTTTTAGAGAAATTTCTATTCAAGTCCCTTGCCCATCCTGAGATGGGATCACTTGTATTTTTCTTGCTAATACATTTGAGTTCTCTGTGGATTCTGGTTATTAAACCTTTGTTGGAGATGTAACCAGCAAATATCTTCTCCCATTCTGAGGGCTGTCTACCCACTTTATTTACTGTGTTCTTGGCTGTGCAGAAACTTTTAAGTTTGATCAGTATATTTTTGACATTGCTTCAATTGCCCGAAGAGTCCTCCTCATAAAAATTTCACCCAAGCCGATTTCTTCAAGGGTTTTCCCTACGCTTTCTTCTAGTATTTTCATAGTTTCATGTCTTAAGTTTAAATCTTTAATCCAATGAGAGTCTATCTTAGTTAACAGTGAAAGGTGTGGGTCTAGTTTCAGTCTTATACAGGACACAATCTAGTTAGCCCAGCACCATTTGCTAAATAGGGAATCTTTTCCCCACTCAATATTTTTAATTGGCTTGTCAAGGATCACATAACGGTAGGTGGTTGGATTCATCTCTTGGCTCTCTATTCTGTTCCATACATCTACCTCTCTGTTTTTGTGCCAGTACCATGCTGTTTTGATCACTATCGATTTATAGTATAGTCTGAGGTCTGGTAATGTAATTCCTCCTACTTTGTTTTTGTTCCTGAATAATGTCTTTGCTATTCGAGGTTTTTTCTGATTCCATATAAAATGAAGTATTATTTTTTCTAGATCTTTAAAGTGTGACAGTGGAGCTTTAATGGGGATTGCATTAAAATTATATATTGCTTTGGGTAGTATGGATATTTTAACAATGTTGATTCTTCCCAGCCATGTGCATGGTATGTTTTTTCATTTGTTAACATTTTCAGCTATTTCTTTTCTTAGAGTTTCATAGTTCTCTTTATAGAGATCTTTTGAGTTTGTTAGATAAACTCCCAAATATTTCATATTCTTTGGCACTACTGTGAATGGAATAGAGTCCTTGATTATTTTTTTGGCTTGGCTTCTGTTGGTGTGTATAAAAGCTACAGATTTATGAGTGTTGATTTTGTAACCTGAGACGCTGCTATATTCCTTGATTACTTCTAAGAGTTTAGTAGTAGAATCCCTGGTATCTTCCAGATATACAATCATATCATCTGCGAAGAGTGAAAGTTTAACCTCTTCTGACCCTATATGGATACCCTTATTCACTTTTTCTTTTCTGATTGCGATAACTAAAACTTCCATTACAATGTTAAAGAGCAATGGAGACAATGGGCAACCTTGCCTGGTTCCTGATCTGAGTGGAAATGATTTCAG
>NW_003852401.1:27489007-27564847 GCF_000181295.1 Otolemur garnettii
TTTGGCGGTCCGGGCTGGGGATTTGAACCCGCCACCTTAGGTGTACGTGGCTGGCGCCTTAGCCGGTTGAGCTATAGGCGCTGAGCCGATTCAGTTACTCTTGGTTGAAGTCTGTGCTGTGGAGAAATACCAGAAATTAGGTCACCCCGCCCCCCACAAACAACAACTGGGCAAGGAAAATCAAAACTTCCCTCAACCATACACCCAGGGTGCCCCTTTGAATAGTGTAGCATGTGTCAGAATTCCCTTCCCTTTTAAAGTTGAATGATATCTCATTGTATGTCTACACCACATTCTGTTTTCTCTCTCACCCATTGATGGATGATTTATTCCATCTTTGGCTGTTATGTTGCCAGGAACATGGGTGTCCAAATATCTATTTGACTTCCCACTTTTAATTTTTTTCCATGCTTCATTTTTCTGCAAAGACCTTATCACCACCCAGCTGTCCTCCTTGTACCCCTAACCAAAGATGCAAATGATTTTCATTTGGTAGAAAAGTTAATCCTAAAGGTTAATTTCATATCGCCTTAAACGACATTGACCCAGTTTTGTTCCTAACCTAGCAATTTTATGCTAATAGTCCTTTTTATTAAATAAATGTCTATAAATATTTAGTTCCTCAAAATACCTTTTAGACCAGCTTTACCATCTTTCTTGTTTCATTATTATAATTATTACTATAATGATTAATTTTTTTTAGAGACAGGATCTTGCTCTGTTGTCCAGGCTGGAGTGCAGAGGTGTGATCATAGCTCACTGCATCCCTGAACTCCTGTCTCAAGAGATTCTCCTGCCTCAGCCTCCTGAGTAGCAGGGATGATAGTCATGCACCTCTGTGTCTGACTACTTTTTTTCTTATTTTTTTGTAGAGACAGAGTCTCACTATGTTGCCCAAATTGGTCTTAAACTCCAGGTCTCAAGTGACCAACCTCCCAGAATGCTAGGATTATAGGTGTGAACCACTGTGCCTGGGCTTGTTTTGCCACTATTGAATTAATAAATCTTTGCTATATGTTCATTCTGTATTTGTACAAGAGTTATATTTCTTGTTTTTAAAAAAGTATGCATTGACATCCAGAAGTTTTTATCAGGGGCTTAAATCTGCACTTGTGGGGTGAAATTTAGGACATCAGTAGTTTAAAATGGTTCTTCCATCAATCTAGATTCTGGGGCCACCTGCAATAATCAGGACAAGAGCTCATTATGCTTGGAAGGAGCTTCCTGAGATGTGGCTCCTGTTTGTATACTCTGGGGTTCTGGAAATTCTGGGAAGCTTATGAGGACCCATAAGCTGGTGGGCCACAGACGGCATGGACTTTTATGCAACAGTGGCCAGGACTTCCTTTGAGCTGTCTGTGAACCATGCACATTCTAAAGCTTCTTTCCCCTTCCCCATCCTCTCACTGTGCCCATGAGATAGATACTAGGGTACACGTGAGCATGGAGAAGAGACACAATGAAAGGGGCTTCAAGGAGGGTGGGAGGAAAACTGGGCCTGCTCAACCAGAAAGTTTGAAGGGCCCATAAGAATGTGGGTGTGGAGTAAACTAGGTAACCAATGACCAATGGAAGGAGGCAATCAATTTTCAATAGAAAAGGGCAACACTGCCTGGAGGCGCAGAGAGGCCAGTGAGAGACTTGCAGCCAATTTCAAACCGAGAGAGTATTTCTACCACTCACACCTTTGCAGTCGCCCGTCTCTCCCCTTTCTCCCTCTTAAGGGAGACCCACTTCCAACTCACTTTGGACGTGCTCTAAACTTTCTCTTTGTTCTTCCTAAATAAAATCTCTTTGCTACCCTGAAGCTTCTGTAGGTCACTTTTGCTTCCTATCCACAATGCCTGGGCTGCTCTGGTACTTTTTTCTTGAGACAGTCTTACTTTGTCACACTTGGTACAGTGCTGTGGCATCACACAGCAACCTCAAACTCTTGGGCTGAAGTGACTCTCTTGCCTCAGTCTCCCAAGAAGCTGGTACTATAGGCACCTGTCACAACGTCCGGCTATTTTTAGAGATGAGGTCTCACTCTGGCTCAGGCTGGTCTAGAACCTGTGAGCTCAGGCAACCCACCTGCCTCGGCCTCCCAAGTGCCGGGATTAAGGGTGTGAGCCACTGTGCTCGGCAGCTGCTTCAGTTTTAGTTTCAGTCTCAGTTTCCACTCACTTTTATTTCGATTGCCAGCATGCTTCAGGTGAATTTTCCAGCTCAGCTGAGTAATTGAACCGGGTCAGCTGGGTTCACGAAACCAGGACCCTTGACCCACCCCCGACAAGTGTAGAGCTCAGAGGGTTTAAGGAACTCTCAAGATCATGAAAATTATAGAAGAAAGATTAAAACGAAGTGATTCTGTGTGCGCCAGAGTGGTTGAATGTTTCTCTCTAGCTCTGTAATTTTGGCCAACAGGGGAAGCATGATGCATTGTGTGTGTCTGAGGCTGCCCACCCCCAGGGACAAACATCACCCAGCAGGCCATTGCATCCCTCAGGGACAGGGAGACAGACACACCTTCGTGGGGCTTCCTGAGAGGTGCCAGTTCAGAGATGGAGCTTTCCCATCAGCCTCTCCCATCCTTATCCTGGTGATGGGAGAGGCTGATAGAGGGGTGCTGCTATTTGGGGGACTGAAAAATTGTGGAGCTATTTATGGTAGACTTAGGCTAAAGTAGAAAAATACCAGTTAACCCCTGACAAATTCCTGGGCTGGAAGCCCTCAACAAAATGGAGTATGTCTGGTTCACTCCCAAGATAGATGGGAAAGTACTCACTAACTTCTTGCTTGACTAACTCCTGGGCCTGGAAACGAACCGACTGTCCTCAGACTGACCTTTAGACAATACCAGGTGGAGAGAATACTGAAACAAAGATGTATGGAGGGAAAGTACTGAAACTGAGATGTATGGGAAAATGTTAAAACGAAGATGTATGACGATGGCTAACAAGCCGCAAAATTCTGCTTCTGTACAATGCTTGCTACCCCCAGCTGAATACACCTGGACAGCCTGCGTGCCAACCAGGATGCAGGCTAAGCTTTAAAAACCCGACCCCTTAAGACCTTGGGGCTGCTCTCAGAAACCCCATGTGGGGACACTGAAGTAGTTGCCGGCCAGCTCTTCAATAAAAGGACTCTGCTGTAAACTTGGCTTGTTGGGCAGTGTGGTCTTTGTGGAACTCCTGGGCACAACATTTATGCCCCTCCTCCCTGTGGGGTGATAAGAGAGGGAGGCACCCTGAGAAGAATCCCTGTAAAGGTTGGGTGCCCCAGTGCTCCCCCACGTAAAGTAGGTCCAGGCAGTTGTCTTATCTAAATGGCCGAGGGCCCAGTCCAGTGGGAGGTGCAGTGCTGTTGCTGGTGAGACAGGAAGCGGGGGGGGGGGGAAGGAGGGGGTACCCAGGTGACAAAGCGTGTGGGTGCTCCTCCCCATTTCCCCTTCAGGTGAGGAATGGGCATCAAGTGGGCTTTCTGGCTGGTGAGAGTGTGGCACAGACCGCTGGGGACACAGCTGGGGTTGAAGAGGTGTTTGCTGTAGAGGTCTGTGGCCTCCCGGGTCAGCTGGAAGATGACCACTGCTTGTCTTCATTGAGCCCTTGGTGGATGAGCTAGATTGGCATAATGCCAGCAAGGAATGGTCTGTGGCCTTCCCAAGGGCAACTTCTATAGTAGGGCACCTCTGGCCACCTCCCGCCCACACCTCTTTGTGTAAATGGATGTCAGAGGAGATGGCAGCTGGGAGCCAGCCACCTGCCCCAGGCCTGGAGCGGAAGTCTATCCCGGGGGCAGGGGTGGGCAGCTTTGAGTGAAGGAGGGGCTGAGTTTTGCAAATCACTGAGAACTTGAATAGGATAAAGACCAAGTAGAGACAAAAAAATATAGTTAGTTCCACCAGTGTGTGACACAACGAGGGAGTCCGAGCACAGTGGAGAGTTTTGGGAAGAGTAAGCATTAGTCCTTGACTCTCTGTGCATCAGTTTCCTCTCCTATAAAATGGGGTGCTCACGCAGTAACCACATCTACCTCTTAGAGGCGCCTTGGGATTCTTTGAGTTGATCTATGTAAAATCCCTGGACTGGCACCTGTTCTGCGGAGTGTCAGTCTGCAGATGGTGACTTCCCCACACTTCAGCTAACTGTTTTCTTCCCACTTGGCTCAGCATCAGGTAGCCCTGCAAGAGGCGCAAAGGGGGAGCAGAGGGTTCTCCGGGGCCAGGCCCTGGGACCCTGGTACAGGCCCAGCCTCTGCCTCCCCGGGCTTTCGGAGGCCCCACTCCTGGCCCCCAGGGCTGTGGCTGGCGTGGCAGGAGATAGGGCAGTGGTGTACACAGGGAAAGGGCACACAGAGCACTTTGCTTTGGAAACAGGGCCGGACACTCCCTGCTGGGGAGCCTGGTACCCTAAGCATGCCCCTGGCAGCAGGGAGGTCATGACGGGCAGAGTTCAAAAAGTGAAATTGCAAATAGCACCAGGAGAAAACCTCACAGAACCTTCTCTCAGAACCTTCTGGTGGGCTCGGTGCCTGTGGCTCAGGTGGCTAAGGTGCCGGCCACATACACCTAAGGTGGCGGGTTCGAATCCAGCCCTGGCCTGCCAAACAACCATGATGGCTGCAACCAAAAAAAAAAAAAAAAATAGCTGGGCGTTGTGGTGGGCGCCTGTGGTCCCAGCTACTTGGGAGGCGGAGGCAGGAGACTCGTTTGAGCCCAGGAGTTGGAGGTTGCTGTGAGCTGTGATGCCGCAGCACTCTACCCAGGGGGACAACTTGACACTCTGCTTTCCATCTGTGCACTTTCAGTCCCTTAACTAAAAGCCACCTCATCTCACTGGAAATTCCTGGAGGAGTGGGGAGGTGAGGATTAATTCCTGTTTTCTTCCCTAAGGGATGATTGAAAATGCGAAATCCAGAGGGAGGTCTTGCACTCGGTGACCAAGGCTGTGACAAGTGAACACAACTTTTCCTGTTTAAACCTAAGTTGATTCCACAGGCTAAAAGCCCGTTTAGAAGCACCTGGGCTCTGGGCAGCAAGCAGTCCCCGCAGGGTGGGCAGGAGCTGGCCAGGAAATGGCAAACTCCCGGGGGGCCCCCGGGTCTGTTCCTCCCCAGAACAGTAAGACAATCAGCCGGGCCAAGAGGTGAAGTTCTCGTTTATTGTTGCGGCAACTCTTATACAGACATTAGCATTTAGTTAAATAAAGGAAGGTAGCACATTTAATATATCACAACCCCAAACCAGATGACTGTGGCCACAGTACGGAGGGAGGAGGGAGGGGAAGGGCCGGGCTGGTGACCAGACTGTCAGAGGAAGTACATTCAGTGGGTGTGCGGTGTCGACATTCCAGGCTCACGTGTAGATATAGTTTATTTATATATTTATTTATATTTATATATAGAGATCGTCGAGTTTTGTGTATACAAAGAACAATATTGTTACAAATACAATACTATACTTCTCCCCACGCTTTACAATAAGCTCTATTTCGCCCCCTTTACAGAACAATAGTACAGGTTCATACTCTGGGTGCTGTGCTAAGTATGTACAAGAAAGTTCATTCCCACGCGGTCCTCACACACTGCCTTGATGGAGGGGGAAGTAAGATCGGAGTCGTGTGCTCGAGTCGACCCAAACCAGGCCAGCGGACAGACGAGAGACTCACACCGACAAGCGGCCTTGTGAACGTGAGTACGCACATCTGGGGAGAGGCGGCCCCCGGTTGTAAACATTGGTAACGGCTACACCACTGGGTCGAGGGACCCGGGAGGGCTCGGTGGATGGTTTTGTCAGTGTGGGACAGGGAGACGGGGGTGTCAGTGCCAAGCGGGCTGAGGGGGAGGAGCAGCAGTGGGGGAGGTAGTAGGTTACTCTGGGACTCCCTGAAGGCGGTGTTGATGGGCGACGTTCAGAAAGCAAACCTGTCCGTGGCGACACAGAGCCCTCGTGATGTGCGCCGACCCCGAGGAGCCCGCTCTGGTGAGGGAGGACGGTGTCGCGTGAGAAGTGAGCTCCGGGTCCTGGTCTTTGGGGTTCCTTCCTCTCTTGAACCCAAGGCTGACAGTGGCTCCCTGAAATGCTCACACTGAGAAGGCAGAAGCAGGGTGGGTTCTGCAGCATCCTGCCTGGACCAGGACAGGGAGGCGGACCTGGGAGTTTGTCCCCAAAGCTGAGTCACCAGCATGTCCCAGCTGACTGGCCAGAGTGGCGTTGTGCCCTCGTAGTTTTAGGGAAGGCTGCTTTGTACATAATCTTCCCCATTACATGGGGTATTTGGATATTTATATATATAAATATATATAGTGGGATGTCAGAAGGGAGAGACCACCATGTCTCTTGGGACTTTTGAAAGTGGAGTGACTCACTTGTAGGACTCCCAGGTCAGCCAGGCCTGGGCTCACTCCCTTCATCCAGCGTAGCAGGGGAAAAGGACGCACTTTAGCTGGGTGCACCTGTCTCAAGCTCCGGCAACTTTCACTCTCTAGGTGTGAGGAAATTCTTTTAACGCAAAATAATGTGGTGGGTAATAATCTTATTCTTATGCTAAAATGTTAGTCCTCTAGGAAAGCTTACAGAACTGGCTTTCTCAGCACCTCTCAAAAGTTTACAAGATTTTTGTGCAACAGGAAAAGTATATTCTCTCTTTTCTCCTTGAGGTGAAGATACTTAGCTATAGTTACTTGGGGGGTCATATAGGGATGTGCTAGTTGAGATCCTGCAGGGGGCTTCTGTGGTACTGTCCAGGTGCTTGGACAGGTGGCCCGAGTGGCCTCCCAGGAGCAGATAGCCCTGGGCTCCTGCAATGATCTTCCAAGACTCATAATGCCTGAAATTCCATTGGCAACACTTCATTCCCACTCTATCCCCTCTCTATGGCAGAGGAAAGATGATCTGATGACCCTTTCATATTCCATTCCATTACCAGATCCTCTAGAGTTGTTATTTCAGGAAAGGCAAACTGAGAACCCAGGCCCTGATCCCTGATTCTCCCATTTGTGGTGGGTCAGCCTTAGGGCTGGCCTGTTGGCAGCGCTCCCATGAAGCTCTTCAAAGAAGTCCCGGGTTCCCAAATAACCCAGCCTGGCCCCTAGCCCCACCCCATATAGCTCTCCAGAGAAGCAGAAGCCCCTTCCTGGACAGGACACTTGGGCAGCCAGCAGTTGCTCTTCATTGGGGCTTTTTGTACCACAGTAAAACTCAGAGTTCAGCAGCTGATTCCTTTGAAAGCACTTAGCTTTCCTGATTCTAAGCGGAAAACTTAGAACGTACAGAGATCTCAGTGAATTGATCACGTAGCTCTCTGGGTGAAGTCTTCTGTTCCTAATCTTGTTATATTCACTTTTCTCCCTCCCTGAAATCCCTTCATTCTTATATAAATACATCTCTCCCAACGTTGCTCACTGAATTCCCATTTCCACAGACATAACATAAATATCCCAGATGCAGAGAGCAAGGGAATGCATTAATATTACAAAATATATTAGCTTCTCTTCCCCCATCTCTACTGAGGTCATGAATGAAACAAAACAAAAACAAAAACAAACCACACCCCACATGAAAACAAAATGCTCTTTGGACCAAGAATAAGTGAAAACTGGCTCAGAATAATAATAGTACTAAAACATCTGCACCGAACTCCAACGGAATCCACAAATATGAGGCACCTGATGAATACATGTAACATTCTACACAAGGTGAAAACTCTCAGACTCACGAGGCAGCAAGATATTGTTTCTGGAACATATTCTGGGGATTCTTAGGCATAACTCGAGGTCATTATTGTCCCCTTAATTTTGTGGCCTGTTAAATATCACATCCTGCCTAGTGGCCCTGAGTGGAGAGAAAAGTTGGTTTCACCTTAGGCCAAGAAACAGGACACTGCGTATCCAAAGCCTCATCTTCTAGGGGAGCAGTCTGTCCTTCCTAGACTCTGTATATGTCTGTGTGTAATATGTGTGTGTGTGTGGCAGGCTAGAGAGTCTAGCCAGAAGCCAAGGTGGTGCTGGGAGGGCCAGGCCTTGGCCGCAGAGAGGGCATCTCTCTTGGGATGAGGCTGACCAGTCCCTGCATGCTGACTGCCTGCGAGGGGAAGGGGTCTCCTGAATGGTGGGTCTCCCCAGGGCTCTGTGGGCCTGATTTTCACTCATCTCCTTGGGGTGGGGAGGCGACCAGGGTGATGTGCAAGTGAGACTGTGTGTATGTGCTCGAGAGAGGCAGAAAGTACTGCCTGTGTTCATCTAAGGGTTGGTAATCTTGGTACAACCTGGCAATGCTGTGGCTGCCTCAGGAGTTGCCAGGCTTTCTGCAACACTATGGTATCCTCGTCCAAGGCAGTTATTCCCCTTTTATCCTGGGGTGAGAAGGCTCATATTAGAAGACACATAGACATTGAAACGGAAACTAACTATAGAAGAAATTTAAGGTTGGCTCAGAAATTCTGGGCGGAAATAATGTCTGGTGCCCCAACTACATGGCGGGCAGTGCGTAACCTTAATGACGTGGGCTGGTCCCCCGTTACCACCATATTCCCATAAATCCATTAGAGGAGAGTGGAGATCAGCAACTGGATTTTAGGCACTGCTGAATCAGTTTCTTTGCTGCCCATCGGAGCTCCTGCTAAGGAGGGCACTCTTCCCCTTGGGCAGTGACAGTCCACCTTGGGACCTCCCCCCCCAGAAGGCCCTCCAGGGTGGTCCTAGGTGGATACCAGGTGGATACCGGCTGCTCTCTATCCTCAAAGGAGCACATACGAAACTTCCCTGGGATTTAAAAGAAAAATGCAAACTGGAGAGAGACAGCAAAGAGGTCCTTGTGGATTCTTCTCTTCCTGTGTAAAACCGAATGCTGGGTGCAAGAGGGAAATGTCTCAGTGGACACAGAGATGCAGCACGAGAAACACAACCACGGTGAGGACAGTCCTCCATGCATGCCACCGCCACGTGAGCGCGCATGGCTCAGATGTACACGGGCTGCTCCTGGGCCGTCAGCAGTCTGTACATGGCGGCTGGCATCGTCTTCATGTGAATCTGAGGGCAGAGAATGCGGCTTAGTGGGGGGCCGAGGCTGGGGGGATGTGTGGGCCCTGCCCCAGGGTGGGAAGAGAGGCAGTGCCTCTCACTATGGGGGGGGGGCTTTGAAGATCCCCCACTGGAAACCACCACTGAAGACCCGAATCCACGGGCTTCCTCACAAGTTTAAGGGTGACGGAAAATAAGCAAGGAGGGAAGGCTTATTTCTCTCAAATGATCTCACTGGCCTTTTAAAAACAGAGCATATTTTTTTTTTTTTTTTGCAGCTTTTGGCCGGGGCGGGGTTTGAACCCGCCACCTCTGGCATATAGCGCTGACACCCTACTCCTTTGAGCACAAAACAGAGCATTCTGAAAACTGAAGGAGAAGGGCTCTGTGGACATCTCGCTGCTCCTGCCTCCCCCACCTCTCTGGGCAGCAGAGGGGAGGACATCCAATCCGCCCTAGCATGGGGACTATGACTGCCACCAGCACTGCCAGGAGAAGATTCCAAAGGGCCACTCCGCTGATGAGACTTGGGTCTAAGACTTACATCTTCTGAGCACATGTGGTGAGATTAACTGGGAGAACAGAGGCAAGGTGGGCAGGCACAGGCAGGGGCCATCCAAGTCTGAGTGCCACAAAAAGGAGGCAAGCAGGTCGTGTCTGAGAGAAGGCTGAGGGCGCCCTGACCTCATTTCACGGGGTGGCTCTCAGACAGCCCCTCTCTCATAGGGTTAACATTTGGCCAGAGATAGACAGGTCTGGAGGCTGGGGAGCCTCTGGAATGGGAAAGTTTGCTCAGGAAGGTTCCTGGAAGGCCATGCAAGGCCAAAGCATGAGGTGAGATTCACCCTCAGCCCTCCCCAGCCTGCCCCCTACCTCCCCAACAGCATTGGAGAGAATGTGGACGATCTTCTCGTGGGGGGTGGCCACGACGCTCTGCCCATTGATCTCAATGATCCGATGTCCCACGCGGACGCCTCCTCTCTCCGCTATGCCCCCTCGCATGAGGCTGCATATCTACCGGGGCAAAGGCCAGGTTAAACCTCTCAGCATCTCAGAGACCCAGGTGGGGACAGAAGGTCTTTCCCAGAAGCCCCCCACCCGGGATAACAAAAAGAAAATAGTGGTGAGGGTTGCACAACATTGCAAGTATACTTAATGTCACCGAGCTGTACACTTAACAACAGTTAAAATTGTAAATCTTAGGTAATTCATACTTTACTACAATTAAAAAAATATATAAGGGAATATTATTTTAAAGTAGTCAGCCACATGATCCAAAATATTCTGTATCCTAAAGAGCTAAGTTACAAAGGCCAATCAGCTAAGGATAGGTCATTTGTACAAAACAGCCCCTGGGCAGCAGCCTCACCCTGGGCTGTCCACTGTACTGGACCACTGGAAGCTCTGAGGACCGGCTGTGCTGGGCCCCCAGTGCCCCACAGCCCCAGGCCTGGGATTCACAGCAGCCTTGTGGCAGCCTCTGTGTGCAGGCTGTATGGACGGCTGCAGGCCCCAGAGGAGAAGCGCCCTTGGTGGGTATATCCCAAACTCGCTCAAGGTGGAAGCTGGGAGGGTAGCCCTGCATCACAGAAACTCTGGGCTCAGGGCAGCATTCTCTGCCCAAAGGGACTCTATCCACAGAGGGAGCTGAGCCTGCCTCTATCCACTCAGCCCTTTCCTGGATGGGTTCTTTCAGGAAAAAGACAGGCTTAAAAGGAAAAAGACCAAAGGTGGTGCTACATTTATTGTCAGTATTTTGGAAAAGGGTATAGAGAGTGTGGCACTTACAATGCCATTCTGGACACTGAAGCCCAGCTGATAGCGAAGGTCTGGTCTCCTGATCAGCACGGTGGTCACCGGAGGACATCTCACGATATTCAGCTTCACCCGGGACTGATTCTTTAAGCCCTGAAAGCAAGTAAAGCATGGTGGGTGATGACTGCCAAGGCAGACAGAATCAACAGAGGCAGGCAGCACCGGGCCGGAGCCTCAGTGAGTCTCCCGGGGGACTTGCTGCCTGCAGTGCCTGAGCTGGGACAATCACTGCCAGGGTTTGCCAACCTGGAGAGAGAACTGCATAGAGGTGTTCAACCCATGGCCCGCGGGCTACATGAAGTTTATGTGAAGGCTGCTTTGCTTATCTGTGGTGGCAAATGTCATGAAAATTATGCATGGATCTTTTTTCCCCCTCCCCATCAGCTTTTGTCAATGTTTGTATATTTAACGTGTGGCTTAAGACAACTCTTCTCCCATATGGTGCACAGAAGAAAAAAGGCTGGACACCCTTGGAAAGTGCCCTTTCAGCCCATGCAGAGATCTGTGTGCTGTGGGCAATGTCTTCATTATAGGAAATGGGCTGTGTTTAAGGGATAGGGCAGAAGTGGTAGTTGTGCAATTATGAGTACATGTTATGTCTGCTTTGTGGCTTGGAAGAGAAAGGAGCACGTTCTCTTCCCAGTCAGGAGACAGACAAGTGGAAAGGAAATGGACTTTTTCTCTGAAAGGCAAACTCTAACAGAGCCTCCTCTTTGAACAGAAGACAATTAATTCATAGCCACTGGGCTGATGGGCTCTTATAGACCTCTTCCCCGTTCTCTCTGCCTCGTGCAGATATTACAGCTTATCAACCTTCCCTCAGCACCCGGCCACTCCCGTCAGTGTGGGCCTCCTTGAGAGCGTGGGAAGCATTGTAGGACAGGTGTCGATGGAGACAGAAGGAGAAGAAATAGGTCTCGGAGGTTATCTGTGGTTTTGTGACCCTTGATGACTTGTACCCTCCTTTTAAGTCAGAATGGAGTGTAGAGGGAAAGCCAGTTTGACTATAAAAAAGAGAGTGGTCTGAAAGCGTGTTTAGAGCTTCCTCTAGCCAACCATGGTCTCAGCTGAGCTTATGCTAGGGTTCCTGTCCCCTGATCACACTCATGACAGTGACAGGACCCTGGTCTGCTCAGGAACATCTCTTTTAGAAAATCATCACTGACTCTCACTTGGGGGAGGCAGGAGGGGAGGTTTGCTCCTATAGCCTGACGGACTTGTCTGTTAGCCTCACCCTAAGAGAAGGGTGCCAGGCAAAAGTAAATTAGTCCACCTTCCAGCTCTCCCCAGACCACCCTGCTTAATGACCTCCTGCTTGCCAGCTGGTAAAGAATGGCCCCCAGCAGGTGCTTCCCAAACCCTTCCAGGCATGGCATGGGAGTCGCATTACGTGGCTGGAGGCCTTGCTGCTCCTGGCTCTGCTCTGGGCACACGTGGGAAGTGCCTGCCTGACTGAAAGCCGTGTAGCAAGGCTGGATGACTGGGTGTGGTGCAAGCTCAACTACAGCTCCTCTCCTCCGAAGAGCCCAGGGTGGGGCCGAAGGTGTTCCTGAGAGATGGTGCTGTGGGATGGGCCCTACTGTGCAGGGATTCGGGGACGAGGTGGGCCCTATTCTACCCAAGTCTCTGCTATTCCCTGGGGACAGTACTGATCAATTCACAAATGGGTCAAGTTGTGTCCTCTATAGCCGAAGGAGCGAGGCCTGGGAGAGGGAAGATAGAGCCATGGTATGCCCAGAGGCTGACAGCTTCCATCTTACTCTACCAGTAGAAATCTGCATATTCCACGGCCACTACAAAATCTTTTCTGTGGGAGGTCAGGACTTACATGTCGCATCTTAGAGATGAGGACAGAGACACAGAACCTACTTTGTCCAAGGGCTCTGTGCTCAGGCCACTACTTCTCTCATAGCATCTTGCCCAGTGAGATGGGAAGGTGGTGTTAGGTGACCTCACTGCACACAGAATTTATGGGAGAGTGCTTTTCTGAGTGGCAGACGTGGCCCACACACCTTTTGTTTCTAAGTAATGAAAATATGCTTCAGATTGAGGGATAGATGAGGACTACTTTGCCCCTGGTTATCCAGAGCTACTATACTTGACCAATAAATAAACACCGATGGTCCTCAACCCCTCCATTCCTGCAGCATCAGCGGCCACCTGGCTACTTGTCAGAAATGCAATTCTGGCTCCATCCCAGACACACTGAATCAGAAAATGCAGGGTGAGACCCAATGATCTGTGTGATAACGAGTCTCTCAAGTGTTTCTGATGCATGCTCAATTTTAAAAACTGGTGCAGATGATCTCACCTGCACCCAGGTGACTTAATTTTTCCAGCACTAGACCCAAAGACAATTTGTGAGTTACACCTGTGGCTAGTGTGCTCCGTGAGACAGGTGCTAGCAAGGCTGGGGTGTGGGTGATGCATGTGGAAGAGTTGGCTGCCCCTCACTATGGGGCATGACCCTTGGTCAGCCATGCCCACGTCTGTATGACGTGTGAGCATCCCTAACAGCACTGCTGCCTCAAAACCCATCCTGATGATGAAACCACCCAAATCACGATGATAGTAATTACCGGTGATGAAGCATGCTCCCTGCCTGGCACTGACCTGGAAATCACAGAGCTGTCTCACATAAGGTAGATGCTGGAGTTAGAAAAGGCAACAGAGGCGCAGCAATATTGAGCAACTCGGCCAAGTTCACACACAGCAGATTCTCTCCTAGGTCTGTCTATATTCAAAGCCCACGGTATTTTCTCCTGCTGCATAATGCCCTGAACATACAAGGGGAGAGAGAGTGTGTGGGTCTCACCTCAAAAAGTAGCCAGAGTTGGCCACAGAAGGACAGACCTGTGTCCCCCAGTCTTTTATCCAGCCTTGAACTGGGGCCACCTTTTCAGTTCCCTTTCCTCCATGGCAAGAGTTCTTCGGGGTTCATGGTCCTCATATTCCACATCTCCCCAGCGGCCTCCCCTCTTTTGCTTGGTTCTCCTCTTACTGTGTGAATTTTAACAGGATCCAATTTAACTTCCTCACCTTCAGCATCTGTTTCCTCAGTGCTCTGAAATGCCCCGTGTTCTGCAGGACTTGAGCCTCCCGATGGCTGTCATTCAGCCACGGCCCAGCTGCACCATGAGACTTGGTGGTCACACTCCTGCAGTGAGCGTCCCTGGTGGTTCTGGAACATCTCTCAGGGAACTTTTCTGATTAAGGAAGTTTTTCAAAGCAGAACAATGAAATGAGTGACATGTGACACTCTCTGGGTAAACCAAAGTCTGCAAAGGATGTAGGCCTTCCTCGGGGCAGCACGTTGACAAGAGCAGATGCTTTGGCTTTTTGCTCCTAACAGCAGGACCAATACGGCCTGGTGAAGAGGACTCTGTGGGTATCAGAAGATGTGGACTCAAGGGCTGTTTCAGCCACCCCAAGCAGGGGCATCTTTCTTCATCTTCATGATGAATGGTGAAACTCACTGAAGTCACTTTCAGTTCTAATTTCCATGACTGTACCATTTTTCATGTTTTATTTTTTTTTAAGGGAATTTATTTGTTTGTTTTTGGCAGTTTTTGGCCAGGGCTGGGTTTGAACCCACCACCTCCAGCATATGGGGCCAGCCCCCTACCCCTTTGAGCCACAGGCGCCGCCCATGTTTTCTTTTTCTTTTAATTCCAGATTACTTTGCCTGTGAACCAAATCTCAGCCTTTATGTTTACACCTATTCCTAAGAGTAGGCTGCTTTTGTGAGATTCGGGACGTGGTGAGGGCAGCTCAGACGGCGCACATGGGTGTGTTTCTCTGAGTGCGTCCTCTTTTTCATCTACTTAGTAAATATTTATTCTTCACTTGCTCTGTACCAAGAAATGTGTTAGGCACTGGAGATTTGACGACTGGAGAGTGGAGCCCTCTCCTGAGCCTCCAATTTGAAATAGGCAAGAGAGAAGAGGGGGCCTGATTCCCTTCCCCTCTCTCTTTCTACAATCATGCACCAGGAGACCAGGAATCTGTGGGAACCAAGGGATAAGAAAACTAAAGACCAGAGCATGTTGTGAGAATCTCAACCCTTCAGGCTGAGCCACCTGCTTTCAATGTGTATACTCACTAACCATTGGGATTATTTCAGTACGCTCATGTGATACAGAAAATGTTACCTGACATATCAAAAAGCAAGAGAATGACTCTATTTTCTCAATGTTGCCTAAAAAATTTCACATTACTCTGGTGGGGTCTTTCCTTCTATGTGAATTGATTTAAGATGCCTGATATGTCCCTCAGTGGGAGATTTTCTAGATTGGGAAAAATGTGCTGCAAGATGAGGCTTAGAGAAATGGCAATTTGAAATAAGCAGACCGTGCATTTGCTCCGCCGTTCCTAATCAATGTTTCGAGTTGGGTCCCATTAACTCGGATTTCTGAGCTGCCATTTTATTGGAGGTGCCAATTAAATAAAGGGTCATTTGGTCCCCATGACAACAGCGGAATGGTGCAGCAAATTAAGAAATATGGTGGGAGGGGAAGGGCAGAGAGGAGGGGAGGGGAGAGAAGAGAAGCCAGAGTGGTCTCTATAGCAACGGGAGAGCGGAACCATGATCATCCCAGGGAAGGGAAAGGAAGCTGGGCCCTGGTCCTCAAAAGAACAAAATTCCAGAGGACAGGACCATGGAGGCAATGGCTGGCAAAGAGGATGCCTGTGGTATGTTTCACCTGCTGGTAATTATGCTTTGGGAATTAATTATGACAGAAAAAATAAATGGCAGAAAACAAGTAATTAAGATAATTAGATATCTATAACTCTAGAAATCGGTTCAATTTCCTATAACCCAGGAAGAGGGGAAAGGCCAACCAGAATTAAGGGGGTAAAATGTAGAATACACCAATTTAGACCCCTGTTCTTCAAAGCATAGCCTGTCGACTGGTGATGACATCACCCTGGGAGCTTGCTGAAAACGCAGAATCCCACCATAGACTGGCTAAATCAGAAGCTGCACTTGAACAAGATCCCCTGGGTGATTCCAATCAGTTTGAGAAGCACGGCTTTATCAGGATGAGAGCGGCTTGTGAAAGTCTCTGCAAAGGGCACTGAGACACACGGCAGCACATCTGAACACCCAGCCTGAAGGCACCAGGCGCTTCCCTGCAGGGGCCCCCGGGGGCTGTGGGACAAGTGTGGGGCAGTGTGCACACTGGTGCAGGTGCAGGCAGAAAGCAGCGTGCCGTGGAGAGAAGTTTGAAAATGCAATAGAAGCCACTGAAGACAGGCTGCATGTGCTGTCACCAGGGGTGATACTCTTCCCTCAGCCAGGAAGGACCACGGATGGGCCTTATACTTTGCCCTCACACAACGTGCACATCCATGGCACTCAGGAAGCTCCGCTGTGCTCTCGCCGGGCCTGCCCTGCTAAGTACTTCTCTGAGGGACCATGAAGGCACTGCTTTTCATACTCTCCATCTTCATCAGTTACATCTCTCTCATCACCTTTTCATTTTCTGGTTCCACAGAGACTGCCTTTATAGATGTCAAAGTTCAGCTCCTCAAATAAAACTTTTCCTCTCAGGAGACTGCTCAGACAGAGGTCTTGCTGTAGTTTCTTTCCACCTTGATGCTGTGAACCCCATGCTGTAGCAGAGGAAGTCAAGCTGCCCTCTTGGGTTCATATTAGGCTTCCTCCTAATATGTATACAGATGAGGCAGGGATTGGGTCTCACTCGCCAGCTTGAGCGAGTCACCTGGGCCTTAGGGCTCTCAGACTCTCTGTGGACCTGGTGTTTCCTATTCCCCTTGTGGGCTGTGCTGAGGAGGAAAGCTGGTGCTTTGTGCCAGCCATGACCTGGGGCCTCACCAGGACTGTTTCTGTCCCAGTCCTTCCCTACCTTCACTGGAGGTATCCCCTTGTCTTAGCCTGTTCTTAGTCTCTTAGGATGAAGTATCACAGGCTGGGAGTCTTATAAACTACCACATTTACGTCTTATACTTCTGAGGCTGGAAGTCTGAGATTGGGGTGCCAGCATGATTGGTTGTGGTGAGGGCCCTCTTCCCAGCTGCAGACAGGAGATTCTTATAGTATCTTCTCATAGCAAAAAGCAAGAGAGCTTGCCAGGGTCCTTTTACAAGGGCACTAATCCCGTCTATGAGGGCTCCACCCTCATGACCTAGTCACCTCCCTCAGGCCTCATCTCCTAATAGCATCCCATTGGGATTAAGGTTTCAACATCTGAATTTTGGGGAAACACATTCAGTCCATAACACCTTTGTCCACAATCTTCCTTCCCAAACTTAGATCAACATCCCATGAACTTTCCACTCCCTCAACTTCCCACTCTCACTAAGTTCTCTCCTCTGTGGGCAGGGTTTCTGAACCTCAGCACTGTAGACATTTGGGGCTGATAATTCTTTGCTGTGGCTTTGTCCTGTACATTGTTGGAAGTTTGACAGTGTCCCTGGTGTCTATCCCCTGGATGCCAGGAACTCCTTCTCCTCCCCAGTGGCGATAACCAAAATAGTCTCCAGATATTTGGGGGTATATAAGATCACCCTTGATTGAGAACTACTGCCCCAGGGTTGGGCTTGGATCTAAAATTTGACCAGACACCCTTCCTGGGATGACTCTGTATTGAAGGCAGGATGTCAGGTGGCTGACCTTGGGTGATTACATCTCTCTCTTTGCCTCAGTTTCCTAATGTGAATAGTGGGCATAGCTGCATTGCCTTCTCCAGAGAAGGCTGCAGTGAGGGCACGGGGAGCTCATACATGTGTATTCTTGGAATGGCACCAGATGCATGGCGCTGATCACTGTTAGCCCTCTGTCCTTTCACCTCTCCCCATCCAGACCAAACTCCCTGGGGTGGGGACTGTACTTCTTGTGTCTCTGGGTACCACTACCCTTGGCAGCTCTCATGTGTGCACGCAAGGTGTGTAGTAAGTAACTTGCTTACTGGTGGGAGAGAGAGACCCCAAAGTGGATTGGTCCTGCCTCTCCATGCCTGGTTACTCTTTGCCTTCCCACACCATCATGGCAGCACCCAACCAGCCTTCTCAGCCCATGCTTGAACCCCATCTCTCCCTGGCTTAATGCCAGCCCATTGGCCATTAATACAAGCAACTTCCAAGGGCCATTTTTCCTTTCTGCTACTGACCTAGGTCTTATTCCTTCAAAGTCAATTTAAAAATCACATAAAATTTTCCCTCTTATTGCTCACACCCTTTCACCTCCACGTTGCTATTAGGGCCACAGAACCCTTTCTTGTCTGTAATCACCCTCCACACGCATACTACCAGCCCTGCTTCACCACCACTCAACTCAGCACTGCACAGAGGCCCAATGAAACATGTCTGAATGAGTATGCGTGTGCCAAGAAAATTCTCTAATCTTATCTTTAATGTATATTAAGCAAGAGGAAAAATTTACTTAGGTAGAAGAAGCAACAAAAAGAAATTAAAGGAGGCCAATGAGGACTATTTCTTTCTAGGTGTGATTATCTTATGTGGACTTAGAATTTAATCAGTTTCATTAAAAACAAAGAGACACCATTCCTATGTCCTATACACTCACCTTCACCTCCCACTTAGGACCTCTCAGCCCAGACAAGGCTGGCTTTTGGGATCTTCTTTTGTTCATAATAACTATTATAAGAATCCACTCCCTCTCCTCTCCCTTTCTGTCTCTCTCTCTGGGATAGTGCTGGGATTGACTGGTGATGCCTGCCACACACATGCCCTCTGTCTCCCCACCCCCCCTCCCCACCAGAGATAGGTATGTTCTAGCTCAGGGGTCCTCAAACTTTTTAAACAGGGGGCCAGTTCACTGTCCCTCAGACTGTTGGAGGGCCAGACTGTGGGCCCAGGGACAAGTTGGCTGCTAAGCAGGACAGGCAGTGGTGGCAAAAACACCCAGCGGGCCGGATAAATGTCCTATGCAGGCCTCATGTGGCCCGGGGCTGTAGTTTGAAGACCCCTGTTAGCTAATAGTCTTTCAGAAAATCCCTGCAGAACCAAAGGAAGCTGTACAACCCCAGTCCACCCACAGTGTGCTGCTGGGGTCTTCAGTAGAGGGCGACTATTCTTGGTCACACTGGCTGTGCAGTCAGCAAGTACTAGCGTACTCAAAAGACTACCCATGGATGCTTCATTTCAAGGTGAAAATCTAATTTTTCCCAAATAGTCACATGTAATTTTTCTTTAAATAACTCCTCTTACTCTTATATAACAGTATCAGTTCAGGTTGAGCAAGGAGTATGTATGCTAGGGAATGAAAAGGAGTCCAGGGACTAGAATGGTTTCCTTCTTCTTGTGGCAACCAGCACATGGGGATGGCAGTACAGAGGCTCTGGGGGAGGACAGACTCACCAGCATCATAGCCAGGGCCACCTGAAGGAAAAAGTGCTCTCAGATCTGAAGCATTCTGATGATTTTTAACAGGGATGGCAAGTCATGTCAAGTACATCAGGCTGACTGTAAGTGATGGTATGGATTACTAAGATGAGAAAAGTGATGGTATGGATTACTGAGATGAGAAAAGTTCTACTGAGGCTGATTCTAGGCTTAGTGGGATAGTGCTGGGATTGACTGGTGATGCCTGCCACAAGCATGCTCTCAGAGAGTAGTGTTATGTGAGCTAATATAGTAGCCCTGATGTAAATCAATTTCAGGAAAGAATCTGTAAACAATAACTTGTGTCTTCCTTGAAGCCTGACACTTAGGATACATTCACAGATATTACCAGATACTACTGATTGATGCCATCACACTCCATGTCATTTCAGGTCTACAATAACAGCCGACTTTCCCCATGTTCAGGTACCTTAATAATGCTCTGGCAGGTGGACAGAGGCAGGCCCACCAAGCTGGTGCCATTAATGGACATGATCTGGTCCCCAATATTCAGCTTCCCCGACTTCTCTGCAGGGCCTCCATGCATCATGCTGGCGATGATCACGGTGGGTAGGATGGACCCCCAGCCAGACTCCACGATCACCACCCCTAGGATTTCTCCTTTCTGCTTCTCTATGAAAACCTACAAGGAAAGAAATATCAGAAAGCCTGAATCAGCAACCATCTGGGGTGGTGGCAGAAATCAAAGCCTCTCCCCCTTTTCCTTCAGCCAGGGGAATCCCTGTCTCCTCTGTATTCCACAGCACTTGGAATTTATAAGAAAGAATTTCACATAGTCTACACTCTTTTTTTGTAATTCACTCCTTTCACATAAGCAATCCTGCCTCAGCACACAGCCATGAGGGTCACTAGGTTTTTTTCTTTTTCTTTTTTTCTTTTTTTAATTTTTGTACTCCTAGAGGCAGGGGAAAGAGGCTGTGTCTGTTATGGCTTTCAGAAATAGCTTTTTGAATTACATGTACCGGTCTCCCCTTCCCACAGTGCTTCATAAATTCTGACATTTGAGATTCTTGAGTTAAACATAAACAAACATGCAGAAACACCTCTCTACAAGGAGAAAGTTAAGGGAAAAGAAAAAAAATGATGCTGAAGTTAATTACAACCAAAAGGTTGGGAGTACACCCCAGAAGGTCACATCCTGGACACACCTAATCATTCTATGACCTGCAGTGGAAGGGCAGAGAAGACAGGAGTCAGTGCAGGATACCTGTGTCCTGAGGGATGGGGGTGGTTCGCAGAGTGTCACAGAAGGTAAGACACTTCTTGGGAACATTCCACCAAGAGAGTGTGTGTGTTAGTTGTTGGGACGTGACAGAGTCCCCTTCACAGGCCGTCTCTCGTCCCCCAGCTGCTGGCACTCACAGTTGGCCCCTTCCCTGAAGAACTGTCCTTAGCCAAATAGGAGACACTCTAGCTACAACCTGAGTTGTGTCCTCCCAAAATTGCAGTACGAAGCCCTAGTACCTTAGACTGTGACTTTACTTGGAGATAAGGCCTTTACACAAGTAATTGATTTTAAGTGCGGTTAGGGGAATAGGCCCTCGTCCAACATGACTGGAGTCCTTACAAGAAGAAAACTCTGGACAGAGACCTGTGCAGAGGGAAGGCAGCCATCTAAAGCCCTGGAAAGAGGCTTGGAACAGAGCCCTCTCTTACGGCTCTCGGGGGAAGTGACCCTGTCAACACCTTGGTCTTGGAATCCAGCCTCCAGCTCTGTGAAATGATACATTTCTGTCATTTAAGCTACCTAATCTCTGGTACTTCATTACAGCATTACAACCAATGTACCCCTTGTCCACCCTTGGTTAGTGGCTGGTACGGGGCACAAAGGCCTGCCAGCACTCTTGCCTCGAGGTCCTGCAATCTGTACACTGGAGCTTCCCCTTGGATCAGAGGGAAGCTCTCGCCCAGGAGGACCACACTTTTCCTCAGTGCCCCATCATTTGCTTCCCACACTCCCCCATAAGCCTCTTGACCAAACTTCCACCTCCAGCTCCACTTGTCACCTACACACACCTGATAGATACTAGTGGGCTGGCTGCAGGTTCTATTTTATGGGATAAAGTCTGAACCCCTCAGCTAGACTTGCAAGCCCTTCAGGTCTGACCTGGACCTCGTGCTGGTTTCCACATCTCCCTTCCTGTGCCCAGCCCCTGCTACAGCCAAGGCACTCCTTTCCTGATTTCCCAGACAAATCTGGAGCTTTCTGACTCCCATCCTGTTACTTTGGCCCAGCCCTGTTTGCCCCTACCTTTCCAAATAATCCCCAGACCTCCACACTAGCTCAGATGGCCCCGTCTTCTTCTAGGTACTCCTGGAGAGCTTGGTCTAGAGCAGTAGGGTGGTCCCTGGGGGAGCACAGCATCTCTTGTCTGAAAGCCAAGATCTGCTCCATTCTGCCAAGTACAATTAATTGGCTTTGACTAGTGCTTGTGCCTGGCATCATCATTTAACTCTGGGTACCCTTACCTAGACTGCAGTCTTCACAAGGGCAGAGTTCAGGTCACAGCCACCTCTGGAACCCACCTACAACTTAGCTCAGGATGTCCAGAAGCAGATATACTGCTCCTCTGTTTACACCCATCCACAAAAGCATGGAATAACAGGGCCCAGGAGAGGGCAGCTCCTTCACAATGCCCTGCCAGTTCTGCACTCCTCACCCTCCACCTGCCTTCACTTCCACAGCAGGGCTGCCCACTCCCCCTGCCCCCCGACCCTACTGGCTGATCCAGCCTGGAGAACAGTGTCAAGGAAAGTACCTACATCTTTGCAGTTTTCCGACTTGGAGAAGTGGATCAGGTCATCATTGTACATGTCCTGGGTGTTGAGCAGGTCACTGTACTCCTTCTGGCTGAGATCTTCAGGGTTAATCCCGTTGGCTCTGAGGAATTCCTGGTAGGCCACGCTAAAGGCCTGCCCGATGGACTGTGCAATTAGCTGGGCCTAGAGTAGCAGTCAGAGAGGAAAGGTGGTGGTCAGTGGGCTGATGTCCTTGAGGGAGAGCCCAGTACACTTCCCCACCTAGACTATGGTCCTCCTAAAGGTGAAGGGGATGTTTTTGATTAGGATGATGACCATTTTATAATCAGGGGACAGGAATCAAAGATGCAGGACTCCTGCCATGCAAAGGACAACCCTATGAAATGGTGAGTCATCCTACATCCTGAGCAATTTTCAAACATCCTTCTGGACGTTCATGTACATGTAATACCTGTTTCTAATCATATGAATCCAGGATTCAACTCTGATTTATGTATAAACACAAAGAGTTTCGTCATGTCACTTTAATTTGGGTTTTTTTTTGTTGTTGTTGTTGAGACAGAGTCCCACCCTATGCAATGGTGTCATAGCTCACTGCAACCTCAGACTCGGGCTGTGGGCATCCCACTGCCTCAGCCTCCAGAAGCCACTGGGATTACAGGTGCTCGCCGCAGTGCCCGGCTGGGTTTTTCATTTTTTTAGGAGTCAGGGTCTCACTCTTGCTCACTCAAGTCTTGAACTTCTGAGCTTGAGCAATTCTCCCTCTTCAGCCTCCCTCAGTGCTGGGATTATAGGTGTGAGCACAGGGCCATCATGTGGTTTTAAAACATATTGAATGTTTCAGGAATACTACTGAGTACATTGAGATAAGCCAGTATTTTGCTTTGTCCAGCACTTTACCAGGAGGAAGTTTCATGGCTGGAAACCCGTCAGCTTCAGTGCTGCTGATGGTATCAGAGTTGCCAATAAAATCACATCCCTGTCAACCTGCATATCTGCTGTCCAGCATGGTCATCCTGCATGTCTGTACGTGTATATGTGTATGTGTGTGCATTTTCCTATTTAGCCCTCAACTTGAAATGCCAAATGGAAAGCCCCTGCAATGTTCCACTGAACACTGTTGTTTACCTATATCCAAACTTATTAATCAAGCAGGGGCAAGCACCTGGCTACTGCAGTGTGCCTTTGAGAATGGCTGGACCAAGCGTTTACATGCTGTAGTATAATTTTATTTTAGCTGGCTCTCCTTTCATTCTTCTTTGTATTATATTTATGGCCATATTTTGATTATTTGGCAACAGATTTTCAAAAGGGGAGGTTACATATTATCTATAAATTTCATTTCAGGGTAATAATGAGGCATTACAACAATGTTGCTCATAGAAAGGGAGCGTTGTCCCCATGGAGCTGAGAACTCTGATCTAGTCTAACCCTGCATTTCCCAGTTGATTAGCCAACGTACTGCAAAAATCCCTTTAGTTTCTCAGAGCTTGTTAGATTTTGGAATTATAGATCTGTACTACTGTTCAGATTGGACAGACCAGGAATGGGCAGAAAAGCAAAACCAAACCAGAAAATCTCTAGAGGAATGTTTTAAAAACATACTCAATTCCAATCTCCATCTCTCCTTTCCCTGTTTTCCCTAATTGTTAGTAAAAGCAGCTAATTAACAGTGAAACCAGAACTTTCTATGTGGCTGGCCACGGGGAAATAAATCTTAACTCTGAGAATCTGGGGATTTCACTTGCCACAGGTTACATCAAGAACCACTTCCCTCCTCCCTGCTGCAAAGCTGGGAGGCAGTGAGGCATCGCGTCCGGCATCAGAAAGGCCCGTGCAGATGAAGTGAAAAATATATCCCTGTGGCCGTGACCGGCGGACTTCCTGATTATCACTAATGGAAACACTTGGCAAACATACTGGCAGCTGAGACTAAGGGACCACTTGCCATGTGTTGGGCTTTATGTGCAGTATCTGTGAGAGTCCCACAGCAGCCCCGATGAGGGAGGCACCGTCATTCTACAGAAGAGGAACCACGGCTGGACAGCCACACAGCTTACACACCGAGGCAGGATGCAAACCCAGCTCTCCCAGCTCAGGAGCCCACATGCTCTGTCCACACTCCCATGGAAGCAAAGGGGTGACATTCCTGGGTCACTCTTGTCCTAACTCTTGTTTCTCCTTCCATTCCTCTCTGATTGGCCCAAGGAGCAGAAACCGTCCTTACGAACTCTGAGCCAGGTGGAGGTGACAGGGGCCCTGCAGGCATCCTTGAGCCGGTGAGCCGCGCCAACTCCACCTTTCACTGGCCATGCAAAACACAGGAGGCTTAAGATCCCAAATTTCCCTTCTTTTGGCACTTTCTGAGAACTCTTCCAACTCATCTTCATGCATGTCTGTCCTTAGCTTTGAGGAATGGGTGGGGGAGCACAGCAGGGAGAATGGCAGGCAGAGGCCTTTCGAGCTCTCTGACCTTGTCCCAAGGCTGCTTCCTAGAGAAGGAGACCAGTAAAGGACAGTGACAAGAAGTATCAGCAACTCTTCCCCCTTATGGCCACAGCCACAACAGTGGTGGCTCCCCAGAGAAAAGCAGGATGGCCTCTTCTTGGAGAAGGCAATTTCTGCAGCTAGATGAACACGCTACTGGAGAAAAATGGCCTCTTTTAAGAAGGAGCCAAGGTCATCACATGCAATTTTCTTTTAAACAGATAAGGGCTCTCTGCTCCACACAAGAAACACAGCTTATTCCTCTGTGATAGGAGGAAAAATTAGCACAGTCAAAGGCATTGACACAGCCCTCAGAGGGTGAACGGGGCTGGGGAGGGGTCCTGCAGTTCAGAACCACGTGGGGCTGTGGCCCATCTTCAAAGGGAGCATCCCAGGCTTGCCCAGGCTCTGGGATCAGCTCCGGTGCTAATGCAATTTGAAATCTGGTGGCTTCACCAGCAGCTCCCGGCACAACCCTGGAAGAAGGCCAAATGAAAGAATGGCCTCTATTGTAAACAAATTTTTTTCTGTTGACCTCCCCACCAGAGATTAGGAGTTACTGGCTTTGTGTCAGGAGGAGCTGGTGGGGAGGGTGGTACTCCCGTCCTGGTGGGGAGGAGTGCAGATGCTAATCTTACTGTAGCTCACAGGACAGTCCTATCAATAAAGAATTGTTCCCTTCTTCTTGGGCTATAATTGGGTTATAGCTTTCACAAGAAAGCTATAAATTGGTTTCACAGGACGAGTGAGTACACTGGATGGGTGGAAGGAGAGTAGTTGTTGGGACCACACCTACGGTGCATCTTACAAGGGTACATGTGAAATTTACTAGGTGTAGAATACAAATGTCTTAACATAATAACTAAGAAAGTGCCTTGAGGACTACGTTGATTAGTTTGATGAAAGCATTTCAAATGGTATGTAAAACCAGCACATTGTACCCCATGATTGCATTAATGTACACAGCTATGTTTTAATAAAAAAAAAGAAAGAAAAAAGAATTGTCTTCCTATGATGCCCTCGTGCTCAGAGACCTGCTCAGGTCCTTCGTGGACTGACCACATTCTTCCCCTCTCCCCTCATTCCAGACTGCCCAGTAGCGTGGCCTCCTTGCCCTTCCTCCCACTGAGTAGCAGGCCCCTACCTCAGGGCCTCTGCACCTACTCCTTCCTTATTCTCCCTTTCTTTAGGTCTCTGCTCAAATGTCAGCTCCTCTAGAGAGAACTCTGTTACCCCCTGCCTGAAATAGCCCTTGTTCTTCTATCCCGACCCTGCTTTATTTTTTTATATAGCTGCCCACTACTTAATTTTATATTAAGTATACTTATTAATTTATTTCCTGTCTTCCTTTAACCATCACTATGAGTATCTGTTTTATTTAGCTGTATATCCCTAGCACTAGAGCAGTGCCTGGCACACAGTAGTTGCTCAATAAGTACATTTAACATACGATAAATTAGACTGATTCAGGTTCTGAGAAATCATGTGAAACCTGGTCACCCAATGGCCACCCAGGATACCCAGAAGGAGATCAGGGAAGCCACCCTTACATCCTCAGACTCAAAGACATGGCAGATCATCTTGTACTGTCTTTTCCCATCCTGGGATGGGTGTGAGGCTTCCACATTCTCCTGGGAGTTGGAACGGGGCATCCGCCGACGGGCCATCAGCACCACAATGTTCCCGATGTCTGCGATGTAGGAAATGGTCCTCAGAGGGTGGTCCATCATTGTCTCCTGGAGGCAGGAAGAAAGGGCAGTTAAGTCCGGCATAGCATCTAATGATGCATGAGAGGTGCCATTCCACAGCCAGCCAAATCTGGTCCACACACATGCAGGGTGGGCTCCAGGGCCCACTATGAAGACCTATTGGCAGACCTATACCTGCCCACCCCTGCTCAGGCATTCCCCTTGGCTAACCAAGAGCAGGAAATGATCTACAGCAGGTGAAAAGAAATAAGAAATTTCAAACATTTCACAACCGATATAGACTCTTTGGTGGGGAAGTTTTAAAAAAAGAATAAAAATGTAAACAGCATGGTTGTTTTGTTGTTTTGGGGGTGTGTGTTTGATTTTAAACAAAATTTCTTAAAATGCTAGCCTATCCATGTTAATGAACCTTTTCATAAGAACTTATGAGGATGCTAAACAACACCTATGCTTTAGCATTTCCCTTGAGCTTTAAGAAAGCAGTTCCATACCCCAGCCAGAAAGAGGCACTGCAAACACTTCTAGAATAGCTCATAAGGAACCCAGCACCTAGGGCCAGCTTCTCTGCAGACACACATCACCACCAAACTTCACCTCTGCGGAAGGTGGCACCAGCTGATACCTGTGTGTCGGCATTCAATACTTTGATCCGCTGGGTAGAAATGAAGAGATCCACCTCGGTCATTGGCTGAGATTCACCTTCAGGAGCCTGAGAAGAAAAAAAAAACACACCAGGAGAAAGTTGTACTACACTCCCCTAACCTAGGCGCATAAGGAGTAGGTTAGCTCACACACACAGGCACCAAGACACAGTCACCAGAACGGCAACGCAGACTCTAGGATTAAATTGCCAAAGCTGAGGATACCACACAGGGAATGGACACATGGACGAGAGTGAGCATCTCCAGGTCACATGGAGAAGTGTGGAAGCTCCTTCGCTTCCTCACTGAGAAGTAACCAGTAGAACCAATAGAAACAGTAACCCAATGAAGTAGATTTGACTCTGAACAAGGATAGAAAATGGTCCTTTCTGTAAGGGTTTTGGAGCCCAATAGTTGCCTTCAGGCAACTAACTCATACCCAAGGACCTTGAAGAAGTCACTTTGAGTCTGCCCCTGCTTGAGCTGATGGGGGATGATGTTTATAGCAGGTGCAAATGGAGCCTCTGGGAAGCAGTTCTGGTGAGAGGGTCTTCATGTACCACCACAGAAACACAGAAGCAGTTGCCCATTCCTGAAGCCACCCCACTAAGAGTGAGCCCCAAAGCCCAACATCCCAGGAGTGGTTCGTAAGCACCTAGAAGCTCCACACCCAAAAAGCACGGTCTGGGTCATTTAGGGGTTAACTCCACGCATGTGAGGTTATCAGCGAGTTTTCTTTTTTGCATCCAGCAATCTGACAGATCCACAAGTCAAACATAACTGTAATTGAACATACCCAGGTCCCTGCCACATCAGTGCCCCTGAAGGAGGAGAACTTCTACACTACTGCATGATTCATTTAGCATCTCCAATCTGCTCCCTGCCGCTCCTCTGACATGAAATGACTAATGAGCAACAGAAAACGGCCACTTTAGGCAACTGAGTTTTGAGAAACGCTGGCTTATGGGGCGGTTCAAAAAGAAATCTGAACAAAAACTTGCTGGATGCAGAAAACAAAAACACAAAAATAGAAAAAGGCAAAACAGAAACAAATGAAAAGAACAGGCAGAACACCAAGCTGATGAAGTTGTTTGTACTGCACCTTCTTCCTGCTTTTGGCTAATTTCTGGGCCATCTGCTTAGCATGGAACAAACAGAGATAGGAGAATAGTTAGAAAAGAATTTGCAGAGACTCAAAGTTGAAAAGGGAACTGACACACTAGTACCCATTAGTGATAGAAAGCATTTCTGTGGGAGAAGGCTGGCTTTAAAAATCCCACTCCAATTGACTTGCTAGCTCAGAATTTAGTTGGTGATGGGGGCAATGAGATGAAGGCAATGTATCGAGGTACTCCTCATGCTTAACGACAATTGATCTTTTTAATGAACCAACTTTTGATTCTATTGATTTTATCATACGCCTGTTTTTCTATTGCATTGATTTCAGCCTAGACCTTTATTTCCTTCTGCTTTCCTTGGGTTTAATTTCCTGATTTTTCTTCCCAGCTTCCCAAGGTAACTTTAAATTATGGCTTTTCAAGCTTTTTTCTTTTCTGTTGTTTAATGCCATGAATCTTCCTCTAAGTACTGCTTTGGCTGCGTCCCACAAATTTAGGTATATTGCAATTTAATTATTTTTCCATGAAAACATATTCTAATTTCTACTATGATCTCTTCCTTGAACCTTGGATTATTTAGAATTGTATTATTAATTTCACTATATTTGGGGGCTTTTCTATTTATCTTTTTGTTACTGAGTTAATTCCATTGTGGTCAGAGAATATACTCTGTATACTTTCAACCTTTTGTACTATGCTAAGGCTTACACAGCCCAGCGAAACTCATGACTTGTGTCACTGTGTCATGTGGACTTCAAAATACGCATTCTATAGTTGTTGGAAATAGTGTTCTACAAATGTCAATCAGGTCAATTAAGTTGCTTCAGAGCACTGTTTAAATCTTCTACATACTTGCTGATATTCTTTGTTGGTTTCTACCATTTGTTGAGATGTGTTAAAATCTGCTGTCCCCTGCTGTGCTCTAAGGTATATGCACATTTCGGATGGCATGCCTTCTTGTTGAACTGACCCTCTCATGGTTTTCTCTCTTTATCTTGAGTAATACTTCTTGCCTTAAATATGTGTAATATAGTTCACACCTAACTAAAAATGGATGTAATATTCCCCTATTACTCATAATTAAAATATTGTTGATAAAAGCAGGGCTGGACAGTCTAAAACTGAATCCTGGCTCTGCCACCTACTCGTGTGACTTTGGGGAAACTATTTCGTGTCTCTGTGCCTCATTTTTCCATGTACAAAATAGGGATAAGAAGAGTATCCACCTCGTAGGGCTGCTTTGAGGACAAGATGAATAATGTAAAGCTTTTCAAACAGTGCCCAGAGGATTAGAGGCGCTCTGTTTGTGTTTGCTGTTATACGATTATAATTTACCAACATCAGGATGTGATTTCCTGGCTTTTGCTAAGGCTTGCTGTACACGTAGCTCTTGCACGAATGATGGTGAGTCAACGGCCAAACTGCAGACCCTGGTATGATGGGAGCGTGGTACAGTCCTTGGTACTCACCTGCAGGAGAGCTCTTCTGCCTCAGCAGCACGTCTCTATGTCATTAGTGACTAAACTGTGTTGCCTAGACTGCCTCACTGGAGAGAAACTGGATGAGTCAGCCATCCAGTCACCAAATAGCTAGTCTTTAGTTCACCTGGGAAACTAGGGCATCCCCACTGCCACACAGACACCCCACAGCTCCCCCTGGTGGCCATGAGTTCAGAGTGAAGAGTCTGCTCTGAAAAAGTCTGAAGGTAGAAATGCAAGTTATCCTAACTGCTGCACAGTACGAGGGAGGTTCCCAAACCGACAAGCAGGCCTAAGCAGAGGCTGTTCCACACCTGGGTCACTTATCATATGCATGACAAACGGCTGCCGTGAGCCTTTAATGTTGATTTTCTACCTCCCCTGAAATGACAGGGCAGTAACACAGGAATTTCCATTCCTTCCATACCAAAGCCTAACAACTGTTGGTCATAATTCTTCACCTCTAGGCAACTATGATTTGAAAGAGCCCTACCAAAGGAAAATAGGTCCACCATCAATGGAATATCCAATTTTTGCCTTTTTGCTGTAACAGGTGATGAGGAAGAAGATCCAGAAATCAAACTGAGTTTCATTATTTCAGTAACTTCTGCAATAATTTTTATGAAGAATATTTTATGCTTATAATCACTTATAATATTCAAAGGCCCTGCAACAAATTATAATCAAGCAATTAGATGTAACATAGCCAAAGGTGAGGGGGTCAGAACCTAGAATGTGAAACTGGAGGAGCAGAGAGAGGTCCAAGAGAAACATAGACCGCTATGCATCTTAAAGCTGGGAATGACAACATCCATTTAAATCCTTGAGTCTCATGGGATTATCATGGCTTACCACCCTCCGGGGTCTGGTGCAAAGGACAACCCGTGACACCATCTATCTATAACATTTATTATTTACTGCTGTTAAGACACTCCAGATTAGTCCTATCAGGGACCCTCCTGCCTGTTCTGTCTTTTCTTTCCCTAGCTGACATTTACTGAGCACTTGGTATGTGCTAGAATCCTTCTAAGCATTTCACATGTATCAACGTAAAAGCTATAGTAACTCTGTGAGGCTGGCACTACATGATCCTCACTTTTCTGAAGAGGGAAATGAGGCACAGAGAGGCTAATTAACTTTCCCAAGGTCACACAGCCAGGATGTAGCAGAATAGGTATTAAAACTCAAGCCATCTCACTCTATACTTTAAACCACTAGTTGTTCAACCTGGGTAAGCTTCTCCTCTGTAAGATGTCTTCTCTGTTTGTAAGATGGCGTTGATAATGCCTGCCTTACAGGATTCCCTACCTCCTCCATTCTGAGGAGTAAATAGGATAACACAGATGAGGGCCTGATGTGTCAGCATCCTCTTTACTCATCATGGACTTCTTCAGGCAAGATGGGAAATGACGTGGCTTAGACCAAACTATAATGATAGAAATTTCAATTCTGCAATGAAATCATAATTTTTGACATTTAAAGGAAATCATAAAAGAATGAAAACAATCTGGTCTTTGGGACAGGCTAGTAAAGCCAGACATGTATATATATGAATATTAGATAATGAATGCTTTTTACAAAAATGTGTGTGCCACAAAATACCTAAATGCTATCTATAATTGCACGAGCTTTGCAAATACAGCAGGAATGGAGACACAGACACTGCACTCCGTGTGGACATGAAGCAGTCTCTGTGGCTCAGGTAGCACTTAGCAGGCCGCCCTATCTGGTTGAAAAGCAGAGAATGAAGTGCCGGGCATGACAGCAGAATGCAAGGATGGAGATGAGTGGGCAGATGAGTGAGCTGGCTGCACTGGCTCCAAGTTTGGTTCTCTCTTGAGAGGGAGCAGGCCTGATCCCCACACCCTGGGCACTGTCATGTTTCTACACAGGTCATATTAAAGACTGACCATACATGGGGCAAAGCTCTCTGCAGAAATTTTTCCCAAAACATGTTCCAGAGAATAGTAGCAACAAGACATTAGAAGAAGTATCTATCACATGGTGATAATATTCTGTGCTCAAATGATTACGGGAACTGCTGTTTAAACAAAGTGAATGAAATCTCCTTAGCACAGGACTTAACAGAAACTTTAAGAAGAAAATATGTAGCAAATATCCAAAAATGAGAAATGAGATCTACTAGATAGTGTTTCTTTCTTTCTTCTTCTTCTTTTTTTTTTTTTATCTAGGCTGAGTCTCACTATGTTGCCCTCAGTAGTGGGCCATGGTGTCACAGCTCACAGTAACCGCCAACTCTTGGGTTTAAGTGATTCTCTTGCCTCAGCATCCCAGGTAGCTGGGACAATGCTGGTTATTTTTTGGGTGCAATGGTCATTGCTGTTCAGTAGGCCCAGGCCAGGCTTGACTCCACTAGCCTTGGTGTACGTGGCTGGTGCTGTAACTGCTGTGCTACGGACACCCAGTGCTGGGTATTTTTTGATTACAGTTGTCATTGCTGTTCAGTAGGCCCAGGGCAGGCTTGAACCCACCAGCCTTGGTGTATGTGGCTGGCACCGTAACCCGGGCACCACCTGGGCAGTGTTTCTTGAGCTTATTCACCAATGGGACCCTGCCAGTGACAAGTACTCAGCTCGACTAGAAGCTGCAGAACATAGCAAAGATGCTTCTTAACACTGGAGCACCCCCTTTCTCTGGGGTAGTAGACATCAGAATCTCCTGGAGGGCTTGGGTCCCCACCTTGGGTACTCAGTAGGTCCGGGTCAGGCCCAAACACCTGCATTTCTACTATGTAAGTTCCAGATGCTGACGCTGCCGGCTCAGGGATCCCACTCTGAGGATCACTGCTCTAACGCATTCCCAAGGTATCTGGGGGCTTCCTGCGAGGATATTACTTCTCAAAAATGATGCACAATAAAGGCAGAAAGGACACACCAGCAAAGGATAAAAGATGGTAAACAATGTTGGAAAAAATGGCAGATGTCTTCTAATTCTGCTATTATGTTCAGATATGTTTCACTTCTCTCATTTGGGTAGATAGAACAGCCTTTTTAATTTCAGATTCCTAGGTTGTCTGGTACTAACGTTACTTAAACATTCCTTTTGGCTTCTTTTATTAGACTGCAAGTTTCTCAAGGTCAAGAACTGTGTATTGGTTAATTTTTATTCCCCAAATGCTTCTCATAGGAGTTGGGAGTCTACACAGGGACAGTCTGCTTTTTTAGCCAAATTCCTTTGTTTTCTTCTCACATTAAGTAGGAAATCCTTGGCCCAACCATAGCTCCAAATTCTCTCTCCATCTGGCAAATAATTCTGTAAATTCTTTGTTAAATTAAGAAAATAAGAAAATAGTAATTCTCACAATTCCAAGTGTAAATGCAATGAGCAGCATTCAATTCTAGTACACAGTTCTTGCTATGTGAGTGGCAGACACCACAGTCAACAAACCAAACAAAAATTAAAGACTGCTTTGAAAGGGAAACTTATGCTTCAGGATGTCTGAACTTATCAGAGATGTGTGTCAGAGATGAAGCACCACAAATACCAGCACACGTGATGAGGTCTCCCTCACATCCATGCAGTCAAACCAACAGTGTGGGGAAAAAGAGAGGGGGGCAAACTAGGGATCCCTATGGGGAGAGAGGAAGAAGGAAGCCAGAACCATCAAAGGAGGAAAGTTCTCCGCCTTTGTTTAGGTGAAAGCACCAAGTCTGGAGTTATTAATCAGTGAATCAGCTTGAGGTCAAGGACATCGCTACATGGATTGTAAAATAAATCCACAGAGCTTGTCTTTCCCCTTCCTTTCTGGATGGACACTGTTAACATCTGTGGCGTTCCTATGCTGTCCTTTCTGTTGAGGCGATCTAGATAACTCGTTCCTGAAAGGTCAGTTTGTCTTTAAGAGACAGCATGGTTAAGGTGACCAGATTTTAACATTGGTAAAGTGGGACACCATTGGGGGTGGTGAGGCCTGGGAGGTGGGGCCTGACAACAATGCAAACTTTGATAAGCAGTTCTTGATAATCACTTCTCAACAATTATTTGTTATTATTACAGTTTAACATTATAAAATTAACAAAAATAATATAAAACTCATATCCTGGCAAAATAGCCGCATGGCAGCCGAAAACCGTGTATTTCCTTACTGTTCTCCTGCCCGTTTGTGCATTCTTTCCAAAAATCGGGACTTCTTTAAAACACCGCAGGAGGCGGGACAAATTGTTAAAAATTGGGACTGTCCCGCCAAAAGCGGGACGTCTGGTCACCCTAGGCATGGTACATGGTAGCACGTCTCTTAAGAGTGGAGTCTCCTAGGCACATGTGGGCCACACAGAGCAAGCTCACTGACAGTCCAACCCAGACTGCTCCACACAAAGGCTCTTCCCCCCAGTTTCCCTCCCCGTGTGATAACGTCTGTGTGCGTTCCCTGACACAGCCGCTTTCTAGGCAGTGCTGAAATAAACAGCCATCTCCACTTACAATTGCAAAAGGCTTCTGGCTGGGTATTACCATCAAACAAATCTGACGAGCATTTAAATGAAAGTGAAAGGAACACAAAGCCAGAAATATTTAATGATAGGCAACAGTTCCTTCCAATGCAGAGAAGCACATTGTAAAATGATACTTGTAACTTATAAATGAAACATAACCATTTAATTTTACCACTCTATAATGAATTCCTCAAACTAGAGTAATTTGCTTGTAAAAATAAATATATGTTTTCCAGATGCACACTCTGCTCCAGGCAGGTCTAAAATGTACTTATAAACAGAAAGCCTCTATCTTGCTTGCTCTGATTGACAAAGCCATCTAACTTTGGGTTCAAATGAACTGTGGACCTTCTGGATACCAATCCTTTGGAAGCCTCAAAGTAAAATTTCTTATGGGGGGGTGGACTTTAAACAAAAATAACAATGCTATTGGATACCACTGTGGAAATCCGGTAGAATTCACAGTATGATTGGCCCCACATGGGATCTGGTACAGGGACGCTGCAGTCTACCCCACGTGCTGGTTTATGTTCAAGTGCTGCCTGCCCTTCCCCCGGAAGGCTGTCTGAGCACTGCCATGTGTCACAGGGGAGTGGAAAGACAGATGCTCCATCTGTAGGAATCCAAAGCTATCAGAAGGCAAATAGGCAAGATGTCCACAATGAAATTAAACCTTAGGACTTTGGAAACTGTGATGGATAGAACCTAACCTCAAAGCAGCCTGCAGTTTGCTACCTCAGGAGCCTTTAGTCCTCCTGTGGGAGCCAGACTGCTCTGTTCTGAGTGTCACCTGAATGGGCCCTGGCAGCCTTCCTTGATGGGGCTCTTTGCTATCTTGGTAGAGGTGAATCTTTGTCCTGTGGTTCTGTCTTGGATGTTACAGGGTGTTGAGCGTACTTGGCTCAGGCCTAGGAAGTTCCCCCAGGCACTGTGACAACCAGAAGTGCCTCCACCCATTTCCAAACATGTCTTAAGGAGGTGGTCCCTGTCAGAGACCCCGAGTGAGGCAGGCTGGGTCTCTGTACCCCCCTCCTCCCCCGGGGGAAGCTCACGGCACCTGTCACTTGGGAGACCAGGTGCTGTGTTTGGTAACTGTGGGACACTTGGAGTTAGAACTATGTCCCTGTTAAGGACTTTGTTTTTAATGTTTTCTACTCTGCTGAAAATAGGACGTGACCATGACTGAAAAGTAGCTTGAGAGGTCCATGTGGTGCTGTTTGAATGCTGTGTATGGAAGACACTAAATTAAGATGGAGAAGCCCATGGGGAGACCTGCTGCATTCATCACCTCTCTGCGGGAAGGGGAGACAGGGAAATGGATTTAGGCCTGGATGGGCAGCTCCATGGGAACTGAGGATATCCTCAGAAAGTCTGAAAATCCCAGAATGCACAAAGGTTTTTTGTTTTTTTTTAAGAGAGAGAGTTTCACTTTGTTGCCCTCAGTAGAGTACTGTAGCATCACAGCTCACAGCAACCTCCAACTCCTGGGCTTAGATAATTCTCTTGTCTCAGCCTCCCAAGTAGCTGGGACCACAGGCACCCATCACAACGCCTGGCTAAATGCACGAAGGTGTTTATGGGCTTGTCCTATTGAGAGCTATGGGTGGGTGGGTGGGCTTTTAGGAACTGGACCTTCCCATTGCTTATCATCCCAGGAGACGTTAAGTTTAAGAGAAGACATAAACACTGATACATGGGCCTCAGGGCAAGGCCTCTGGGGCATAGGCAAGATCTGTGTGTCCCAGATGACCTGGCTGAGGGTCCCTGACACATGGAAGAAACAAGGCAGTAGTCTTGACATCAGGTACTGTGACAACAGTCATTCTTTAGGCAAGTAGAAGTTACTCCCTGGTGTATAAGTACTAACTCCTAAACCCTCAGTAGTCATAGCAAAAGCTGCAGCCTGGCTTGCTGTACTGTGAGGAGTTAAGAGAAGGGCCAGCTGTGAGCTGGGTGGTGAGATCAGCAGTTAAGGTGGAGGCCTAGCAGCAGGAGAGATGGAGGGTAGCCTGAGGAGAGGGCAGTGAAAAGGCCTGGACAGTGAACACCCAGTCCTGACAACCTGCAGGCTGCCTGAACAGCTGTGGGCTCAAAGGCACCATAATCAAGGGCATCAATGAAATATGAGCTGTTTAATTTTCACCATGTGGCAGAGCCTGGACATGTGACTACCACAGGAACCAGCTCCGGTAAGAGCCCAGACCAGCCACCTGTCCTCTGCAGCATCTCGTGGAATTGCTGATCACAGCTGCCTCCACCTGTCAGGGGTGTCTCCTCTGGCCAGGCCTCCTGCACTCCTGGGGCACCTCGCACCTGCCAGCCCTCTCTCCTCTGCCGACACACGCACTGTACATTCACCTCCGTGACTTGTTTCTTCATTTGTGCTGCTGAGTTTGAGGGCAGGGATCTCACCTTATCCATGGCTTGTTTTCCACCCTCCCCAAACCCTGCGCAGCCCTACACAAAGATGTGCTGGAGAAATATTTCTTCTTCAATGGAGAGATTAAGGGTTCTCTGTGCCGGTGTCTTGCTTGCCCTCCTTTCTCATCCCGGGTTACCACAGACACCAGGACACAGCCTGGGAATATGACAGAGGGTGTGAAACAGGGAAAGGCTGCATGAGGGAACAATCTCCTTTGACCAGCTGACACTGGCTAAGACCATCTCTAGTAAGTCCTGGCCTATTCCACCTCACTGGAAAAACCTGGTCTCAACTGTAATGCCGAATCTCTCTATGGCTCTAGGTGGAAATGGCCTCATGGTGCTGGCTGGCTGCCCAGGGTACGAGGTGCTAGAGATACAATGGCATGTAGGTGGCATGAAAGCACTTTCAGTGTCCCCTTTGTCCTGGTTTGTCCATGATTCTAGGTGGTTTTGGCGGAGATTCTAGAGCTCTGCTTTTCTATGGCAATAAACTGGGTCTGGTTGGTTCAAACTAGCTGTGAACGATTTAAACCAGAGGAAATCAGTTCTACCTGGATCACATAAGCTTGCTCCTTTTAAGTCTTGATAAAACAGATTCAAACAGGTTACGACTGGCTGAAACGAGTTTAAGCTGGGTTATCCTTGCACTGACTTGTACAGACTAGGCAGGTTAGATTTAATCAAATGGTTTCTTGAAGTAAGGCAGTTCAATCTAGTGTGAACAGGATCAGCTGGGTCAAAAGCAATGCCACCTAATTTATTTATTTATTTATTTATTTTTAGAGACAGAGTCTCACTTTGTCACCTTTGGTAGAGTGCCATGGTGTCACAGCTCACAGCAACCTCCAACTCCTGGGCTTAGGCGATTCTCTTGCCTCAGCCTCCAGAGTAGCTGGGACTACAGGAGCCCACCATAACACCCGGCTATTTTTTGTTGGTCTTGCACTTTGGCTGGGGCTGGTTCGAACCTGCCACCCTTGGTTATGGGGCCGGTGCCCGACCCACTGAGCCACAAGCGCTGCCCAATGCCACCTAATTTAAACCAACTCTGTAACACGAATGTTTAAGTCACTAACCACTACTTGTCAGTGTCAATCCAGTGATAAACATCTCAGATTTGAGACATAACAGTCAAGATGACTTCCTTCCTCATTATACCAGCTTTTCAAAGTTTATAATCATGGATTTTTTCCAAATAGATCATGTGTATTCATAAAGACTCCAGTACACTTTGGAAATCTTTTTTCTGTCTAGAACTGTTAGTAGGCATGTGTGTAAGCGCCATTTGTGGTGTTAATACCAATCCACTCTCCTCTACATCAGGACTAGATACAGAGCTGTGGGCTGACCTGATGGCTTATTCAGGTGCCCACATCTGCCTGCCATCCTCCTCGGAGCACCCAGACCCCTCACCTTGATCCTGCTTACTGCTTCCTGGGCCTGCATCATGCGCACGTTTTTGGAGGGAGTTTTGTCTGAGAGCAGCTGGGTGGAGCCAAGGTAATTGGCGGCAAAAATGATTCCATCGATCAAGTCTTCAGGGTCACAAGGTCCAGGAACTGTAACACACAGAGCCATGGTGGTGAGTGAAGCCACCTGGGGTGGGCCCCGCTGAACCCCTGATGGCACCCTCCCACCCTCCACACCTCAGTACTGGCGCAGGTGGGCCAGGTACACAGACCCTTGAGCAGGTGAGTTAACCTGCTGGTCTAAGGCATTTCCCCATGTCTGCTTTCACCCACCCTTCATTTTAAAATAGAAGGCACAGTTCCTTAGAGTAATTTACTTTACTCGAGCTATATACTGTGAGAAATGATGTGAATATTTACTTAAATTCAAAACACAAAATCCAGTGACAAAGGATATCATTTCTTCTGTTAGACTAAGTGATCTTTGGGGACATGTCATATTCCTTTCTGCCTCTTTTGTGTCTTAGTGTCTGTCACTCAGATGGTATCAACTAGATGCTTGCCAGATAAATGGTTAGGTGAATAGATGCTGTCTTTTTTTCTTTTTATTGAGACAGAGTCTCACTTTGTTGCCCTCTGTAGAGTACTGTAATGTCATAGCTCACAGCAACTTCAAACTCTTCAGCTCAAGCAATTCTCTTGCCTCAGCCTCCCTAGTAGCTGGGACTACAGGTGCCCACCACATGCCCAGCTATTTTTTTTTTTTCTTGTCTAGCAGGCCTGGGCCAGGTTTGAACCCACCAGCCCCCGTGCATGTGGCTGGCATCCTAACCACTGAGCTATGGGTGACCCCTAATAGATGCATCTTATTACAATAGAAAATCCTATTTTACAGCAGTCCTTATTATTTTCTATCCTATCATATCTCCTCCCTCCATTTAATTCATAATGGAGGAAACATTTTTTTTTTTTTTTTTTGAGACAGAGCCTCAAGCTGTCACCCTGGGTAGAGTGCTGTGGCATCACAGCTCACAGCAACCTTCAACTGCTGGGCTCAAGCTATTCTCCTGCCTCTGCTTCCCAAGTAGCTGGGACTACAGGTGCCCGCTACTATACCAGGCTATTTTTCAGCTGCAGCCATCATTGTTGTTTGGCAGCCCTGGGCTGGATTCGAACACGCCAGTTCAGGTGTATGTGGCTGGTGCCTTAGCCGCTTGAAGCACAGACACCGAGCCAGCAAATTTTATAAATCAGAAAAACAGGATATTTGTTTTTTGTCTGGACTCCTCGGATACTTGTCCAAACTCCTACACTGGCTACCTACCCCAAATCTGCAAGACAGATAATATTACCCCAAAGCCATGGCCCCATGCTGCTAATTTTGCTAACTTACAGGCTATAAGGTTCCTGCCCTGTGTCCACACACAGATCAATTCCAAGGAAAATCAAAATTTTCTGTTCTCATTTCCTAGCCTTTTAAATCTAACCAATTTTAAATATTTTAAATGGGGGGGCCTCTGATTCTAACCACAATCACCTGAAAACCTTACGCCCAATTAAAAGATGTTTAGGACTAACATATAACTTTCCAGCAGGTTCACTAAGACAAGGTTTTGATTCTATGTGTTTTCTTTGACTTGAATGCCATATCTGCAGAGACTAAAATATACATTTTGAGCTCCTGTCAAAACCTCAAGGTCTTGAATTAGATAACTTGAAATGGAAACAATTTGCTTTTTCCTCTTGCAGGCTAATCTGAAACGGTTTTTATCTGTAAACATCAAGCTCATCTTGAGCTTCCATAGCTGCTCCCATGATAAGCTTCTTACCAGGGTACAGACTTAAAATAATCTGTTCATTTTTCTAAACTAAGGTGGTTGTTGAAACAAAGAAAGTGTTTTAGGAAGGGCCTTCACAAAGCATCCGTGTAGTTATTAAATATATTATTTGTCTTATTTTCCGTCTTTACAGGACAGACTTCTGGACAAACACCGTGAGTGCTACATAGTCCCAAACTGCCTCCACGACACACTGGTCATCTAAATACTTCTCAGCAGCCACAGGGGCCTTCCCTGAAAGGCTTAGAGATGTGAAAAGGATTCAGGCTATTTACAATATACAGTTGTAGTCCTATAGCAGGGAAGGATATCAAATACTGTCTGGACAGGTTTGAACCCACACTGTACTTTATGTAAAGTAAAAAGGTTTGGTCCTCTATGATAAGTTCCTAGTGATGCATTTACAATGTTACTTAAACAGGATCCTTTTTGCCAACTAGACATTGAGAAGAAAGATCTCATCTGGGATACCTAGTTTTTAAAATCCTTCCATCTATTTTTTAAAAATAGAGGCCAGGTGTGGTGGCTCATGCTTGTAATTCCAATTTTAATGGGAGGCAGAGGCAAGAGGACTGCTTAAACTCAGAAGTTTAGGGTTCCAGGGAGCTACGATCGTGCCACTGCACTCTAACCTGAGTGACAAACCAAGATCCTATTTCTAAAATAAATGAACAAAAATATACAGATATTTAAGTGTTATTTAAGTATATTTTAAGTGTTTAAAAAATCCTAAATTAATCTTCTCTAGGGGATTTCCAGAATCATATATTCATGTCCGACTTAGCTGTATTCACTGAATGGGTCTCTTTTCAACTGCAGTAAGTGTAGCACAGTATGGGGACATGTTTAAAAATAATCCAAATACTTAAATGACTGTAAACAGGCCAAGCAGCCAACTAGTGGACCTGAACAAACTTTGAGACATGATCTCATGCCAGCTATCTTTCAGGGAAACTGAAATTGAATGTCACTGTATCACCCCCAGCATAAGGAAGCCCTAATTTCCTAAGTTCACTTTAGGCTTGGTGCTAGCATATTTTTAAAAAGTTTTTAATAACTAAAGCTATAATGATCCTATGTCAAAGACTTGCAGATTTCATTCATTCTTGCCTTTTGGACCATGTTTTCCCTTCAGTGATGCCTCTGGGCTGCTCTGTGGATGAACAAGCACAGCGTTACCTCCCTACGCTCAGGTCCACCCTGAACTTGAAACTGTGTAGGCCTGGAGGGATAGATATGAAGGAGGAAGGGGTTTCTGAACTTCTGAAAACTTCCTACGGTTCTCTTATGGAATTTTAGAGCTTCATAAAAATGATGCAAATAATGTACAGGTCACTCAAGAAAGAAAAGTAACTAAACCAAAACTATGAGTCAGTCCCGGGCTTCGGGCCTGAAGGTTCGTGAAGGCTGATGAATCTTGGTAACTCATTCCCAGGCACTGGAACACACTGACGGGATCCACGGGCCAGATATAACCTTAGAGAAAGTCTAGGCATTCTTTGGCTTTCAGAAAAGCCCGTTCATGGAAATGGCAAGGGGTCATTCTGTGTGACTAAGAAATAGGCATCCCCTTTGGGTGGCACAGCCTCAAGGTGGGGCACAGAACTTGGGCTGAATTTTGGCCCCGCTAAGCCTTTTGACTTGGTGCCTTGTGCAGTGAATAGCCTGCACAGCCCCCTGCGGCAGCCTGAAGGGAACACTGGCTCCAGGGAGAAGTGTGGAGCCAGCCAGCCGGTTCACGGCCTGGCTCTGCATTGCTAACCACATGATCCTCACTCGTCCTCTCCATGCCCAGTGTGGGGATAACAGTAAAACCCACTTCACAAGCCTGCTGTGAAGATCTAGTGAGTTATCACATGGTAAAGTGGCTTAGAACAGCTTTCAATTACTATTACTAGCTCATCCTAGCAATAGATGGGGATTATTAAGGAAGTCTTTCTTAATAAAAGGACGAAAATTTCTCCCTTAGTTAAAGTTCATTCCGACTTGAACTGTTCTTGATGAACATAAGAGGTGCACTGGGCTAAAACTAAGGAGACCTGAGTTTGAGACTCAATGCGCCCATCATTACTAAGCTGTCTTGACACTGGGTAGAATCCACAGTTTCGCCTCCTGCTTCAGGGTCGGGATCCACATAATAAGCAAAGGCAGGAAGGAGGATTTGGGAGAGGAGCTCAGCTCTTGTCCTTTCAGTCTCAGACACCAAGATGGTTTCCTCTGTGAATAAATGACTTTGTGGCCTTTCTTCTCCACTATTGTCTCATATCTTAGTGCTTTAAATGCCCCCAAATGCTGAAAGATTCATGAATGACTCAGTGCTCGATATTTTCTTTTCAGCTCTTACCTTCAACGTAGGTTGGGAACGAAGCCAAGCTTTTCCTTGACTGTAATTAAGACAGAGAGGTTTCAAAAAGAGCAAAGCATGATTAAATATGCATTAACACAACCCATCCATGCAACACGAAAAATAAATACATCACCACGGCAGTTATTAACCAGGTGTTGACCATCTGGGGTTAAAGAACATGAAGGGTGGACAAACACAGGCATTTTTGGTAACGTTACCTAAGACTCAGAACACGTCATTCATATTTTGGGTCATCTGAAAATCTTAACATTTCACAATCAAGAAGAGTTATCTGTTGGCTTATGATTCCCACAGACTAAAACCTGTAGTTAGCAATAGCAATAAAAGGGGCACAATTTGTGTCCTTGAGAATCTGCAATTTCCATGTGAAAACCTGATTAGTAAAAGCAACAACAATATTATAAACTGAAATTAAGGATTCTCTTAAGAGAATTTTATTTTCTGTCTTTGCCATAGTGATCTCTCACTGTGCTAAAAATGGGTTAGAGCTTTTAGAAATCTCTTCTTTTCACCTCTTACTGATTTATTTTAGCTGAAAAACTATTACATACATCATTATTGTGTGCTACCTTAATGGAAGAACATAGCAAAAGAGCAATTAAAAAACCCTGGAATTTCTTCTATTAAGCAACCTCTCAGAGCACAGGTCACTCTTCGAAGAATACCTGGAAGTAAAGACAGCAGCCAGACATCTTCTAGAAGAAGCTGACAGGATGGCAGCTTAAATGCTGCTCTCAGAGGACCAAAACTTACCATAGGCTTCTTTCAGAAACAGATGCTCTCGACATAAATCTGAGAGGCATAAGACTAGGAAATTCATTCCTGCTTCAACTGGTAATAGAAACTGTAGCTGATATGTCTGGGGCAGGGTGGTGCAAGCATCGCAGGAGAGCAGAGAGCTCATATTAAAGTCAAGAGTCCCCCAAATGGGCAAAAGGCAAGGTTCGCATGGCCAAGATTTTCATTGCTGAGAATCTACCAGGTTTTAGGTGATTATTTAAAGACATGATTTTACAAGAAAGGATATCTAGCACGAGATAGCTGGCTGCTCAATTGTTTGGTTTTCTTTTTGCAGTTTTTTGTCGGGCCAGGTTTGAATCCACCACCTCTGGGATATGGGGCTGGCGCCCTACTCCTTGAGCTACAGGCACCGCCCAACTGCTCAATTGTTTTACTTGAATAGATGGTATACTCAGGGGTGCCTAGGGGCTGCACGTGGAAAGGGTTCTGGGTGGGGTTGGGGAGCAACTCCATATTCTAGCCCTTTACACCTTGTACTCTTTACTTGGGAATGGCAAACAGATGATCAATTAGTAAATACTCGCACAACATTCTAAAAATAGTAGTGTGATGTGAAAAATTGGGGGCAGTTGAAGAGACATGGTTTTAAACTTTAACTCAATTCAGGACAGTGGCAAGAATCAACACTACCCACAGAGTACACTTCACGGGGCAACTCTGCAGTAAGGCTGATGCAGGTGTGGGGCGCTCTTTGGGATGCGAGGGCTCCTCACGCCAAGGAGGGCAGAGTTCTTGTGCACCAGGAAGGGAAGGTCCCTGGCTGCTGATGTATTTGTGGAAAAAATGCACACGAAGTAACAGCCAGGATATGTGGATGGAAGGAAAGAAACACTAACATCAGCAGAGCTTTACCCAAGGGAGAAGACAGGCCCAGGTGAGGGCCAACAGCTAAATCCGGTTGGTATAAACAAAAAATAAAATATCTCCTAATTCCATGGTGTGCAGGTGGTAGCTAACTTCTTCATAAGGGCCAAAGACTTTCAAATTATTATTTCCCAACTATCTCACTACACTTGACCCAAGTAGCTAGAGCTCTAGGGCAGGTGACCTCAAACTACGGCCCCCGGGCCACATGTGGCCCAACTAGGACATTTATCTGGCCCGCTGGATGTTTTTGCCGCCGCTGCCTGTCCTGCTTAGCAGCTGACTTGTCCCAAGGCCCACAGTCTGGCCCTCCAACAGTGTGAGGGACAGTAAACTGGCCCCCTGTTTAAAAAGTTTGAGGACCCCTGCTCTAGGGTAACGAGAATTTATCCTGTTAAATCACAATGATTTCGCCTCCAGGCTCATCTAAGAAGCTGGTTTAGATTTTCTCGCACTGTTAGGATACTTTTCTGACTGCTAATCTTGAAGACTGAATACAGATTTTGGCAGAAGCTACAAAAGGATTACTTTGGTCTATATAGCTCTAAAAAGCTGCCCTTTTATTTAGAACTACAATGAAGGGCATTTGTCCATTTACTCATTCTCTATTCATGGCTCATGACGAGCTTTCTTTAGTTTCTGCGGTAGTAAATTTTTGAAAAAAAAAAGAATTTTGTGAAAAGAAAAAATCCTGTCATTATTGCACACAAGGAAGATTTTGATCATTATTTCTAAGGATAAGCAGAAATGTGCCAATTCTTGTAAGAACCGAGAAACCAACAAATTTGCCTTGCCTGTGATATCTGATCAGATGCTGAACATTCAGATGTTTGATTACCTCTTGGTTTGCTCACATGTGGACTGAGATGAACATCAGTTGACCCTTAAGAGTTGAGAATTAATAAATACACTTGTACTCAAAAAGCTAAAGGCTAACATCTCTAGGATCTTTCTAGGGGTCACATAAACCAAACCCCATGTAGAGCTTGGATTCCTGGCAATTGGAATAAGGACACACAAGCTACTCTGTCCATGCAGCCTGGGACCTGCAAGCATTTTCCACCTAGGAGTAGCAGAACAAGGGCCCTCAGGCTCTAGATTCAGATTCTGGCTGACCATTGTGAGCTCTGTATCCTCAGGAAAGTTACTTAACCTTTAAGCTTCCTCAACTAACATATGAGGACAATGATACCTACCTCCAAGAATTAGTTTAACAATTAAATGAGATACTGTGATTTGCTCAGCACAGTATCCGAAACATGGTAAACGTTCAAGAAATGGTAATGCTCACTACTATTACACAACTGCAGCTGGCTTTCTCTTATTTGTTCTCAACCATCCATGTGCTATGAGTAAAACGTGGAGCAAACTGGGGAATGGTGGGACCAGAGAAACTGTGACCCTGTCACTCCTGTTCTCATGGCCAAGGATATAAGGATCAACACCAGGAGTTAAAAGTATATTTCTAGTCTAAATTCTAACACTGATGTCATTGCTAAGGTTTGTGTTTGCCTGGTTTGATACAAACAGATTAACCAAAAAGAATATACGTCTCCCTTGCATAAATATTTAACAGCAAATGTAGGTGCGCTCAGTGATACTTTAAGGGTAAATTGGCACTCCCTTTAGAAGCAATCGGCCACTCAGGTTAAAATACAGATGGTTTTCTTCCACTGCACTGAACATAAAATTATGCAAAAAGGAGGGAAAGTGAGACCGTCATGGAGGGGTTTAGCTCTTTAATACATCTCCCCAGTGTCGATTAGCAGCATCTATATTTAGAGTGAGCTGAGCCCACACATAGATTATGGCGCAGGCCAGTATTTACCTGATGGTGCTGGTTCCCAAAAAGGTGTGGGTGACAGCCAGGTATAAAAAGGACATCAGCTAGGAGAAGATAGTGGCTCCCTTCAGGGGAAACACCTGCCCTTTTCTAGTCCCAGAGACCTCAGTAGGAGCAAGTTTAAGAGCCATTCTCACTTAAACATCTCCATACAGAGGGCGACTATACGAGTTGTTGTCCAAAAGGGACACAGTGGAGAGCTGCACTGTCCAGTAGTCCTTAGCCAGTGTGGCTAAGTTAATTAAAATGGAGTGAAATGAAAAATTCAGTTCCTTACTCCCACTGCCCACATTCCCAGGGCTTAGCAGGCACACGGGGTTGGTGACCATCACAGCAGACAGGACAGAGGTAGAACATTTCCGTCATCATGGAACTTCTGGACAGCACTCCTGGAGGAAGGGGCGCTCACCAGGTGGGTTGCCTGGCTGACAGGTGGGAACTGGAACCATGCCCCAGGTAAGCTGAGACATGTGGTCACCCTGTTCTTATGCAAGTTATTTGACTTGGGCCTGAAGCAGATGGGTATTTAAGAAACCAACCCATTTTCCAAAGCAGACAGCAACTGCAAATTCACAGTATCAGAAAGCACGTCATGCTATGAGGAAGGATGCTGGTACGGGGAGCTTCTGGTATCCAATGTCTAGTGCTGTCCAATAGAACTTTCTGTAATGATGCAAATGCTCTATAATCTACCCTGTACAATACAGTAGCTACTAGTCACCAGTAGCTAGTGACTAGTCACGGGGGCCCCTGAACACATGAAATGAGGCTAGTGTGCCTAGGGCGTGGATTTTTCATTTCATTCATTAATTAGACACCTGTGGCCAGTGCCTACCAATGGGAAGACATGGCTTTCACAGCTAAACTATACACTGGAGAGGAGAAATCTGAATTCTTCTCTCCAGGTTAAGTTGGTTCTGGAGCTCCCTAGGGGCTGAATGAGGAAGCACAAAGCAGTATTGAGATAAAGCAAAATGAGCTGACAGTTTCAGGGACAAAACGGCACCCTACCTCTTTATTTGTGGAGGCTTCCGCAGGGTCACTGGGGTGAAGAGGTGTACTCGATGACTCGGCACCCAGGGGTGAGGAACTGCCAGGAGATGGAGACTGGAACACAGGGAGAGGAGAAACAAGAGTGAGAACCCAAAGGATCTGGTGAATACCCAGCTGGGAGGAAGGAGCGCAGAGAGAAAGCGAAGCTGGACGCAACCGAGCGAGCATGTCCGTGGGTACGTGGAACCTCTGTGCTTTTCAACCCTTCTTTCTCAATTTTTGCTGCGCTTTCAATAGAGCTTTTATAGCTCTGGGTCGTTTTGCCCCTTAGGCCAACTGTTGAAAGACAATAGAGAAGAAGTCGAATATCAAACTTAAATTCCTAAATAAACAGAGCTAAGGGAACCACACAAATATGTTTAAAAATTATTTTCTTACTGAATGATGCAAATACTTAAGGTGTCGAACATCTTATAAAATCACCCAGGTGACATGAAGGGAAAAGCAAAAATTAAAATGCACATTTTTTAAAGAGACTCCTGGGACTAATTTTTGATGACTGGAAATCACACTACCTGTTAATTTTCCTCATTAGTTCAGATTAGGAATATTTTGTCTGATTTAATCCACAAGCCGTTGAAATTTGAGAGACATTTCAGCATCCAAACAACATAACCTGGGATGAACAGTTCAAAAATCCTTTGTCAAATAATGTGTTTGAAAATAAGGCAGAGAAAAATAGGTTCCGGAAAAATGGTCCCTGTCGGGTACGGTAGGGTCTCAGTTGAGGGGGCCCCATAGCCTTGTACAGTTGGGCCCTGCCAGAAGGGATCTGAAACTCCCAGATCCGCACACACAGCAGGTGCTCCATAAATACCTGCTGAGTGGATGACCAAATAAAGCAAGCAATCATGCAGATGGGACTGATACAGGCCTTAAAAACACTCCCCAGCTGATACCCAGATATTTCTGCATGCTCCTGAAATGTTGGGATATGAAGGGCATCTTCAGGTGCACCCCAGGGATGTTTAAGAATTCTGCCATGCTGGTCCTCTGGGAGTGGGGACGCACTGCCTCACCACTGCTGGTGGTGTCTGACAGAGGCAGAAAACAAAGAAACCACACAGGACGGATTCTCAGGAAGCGTGGGAATGAGAATGCAAGGAGGAGAGTCCTGGGCAAAGAAAGCCAAATAACCCTAGGGCTTGCTTGAACCCGAGTCTGATCTTGACACTGGACCCCTTGAGGAAGCGGAGGCCCAGACATTAGCAAAGTGTCTGCATGGAGAGGGAGAATGTTTCACACAGCCATGGTGTGGGGGTGGGGGGAGCATGGTGATAGACAAGGGGGACCTCAGTGAGCCTTGTGTGAAATAAAATTAAAAAAACACCAATGGGCTGGGTGAGCTGGCTCACACCAGAAATTCTAGCATCCTAGCACTGTGGGAGGCCAAGGTGGGAGGATCACTTGAAGTCAGGAATTTGAGACTAGCCTGAGCAGAGCAAGACTTTTTCTCTACTAAAAATACAAAAATTAACACCTACCAGGTGTTATGGTAGGCGCCTAAAGTCCCAGCTACTTGGGAGGCTGAGGCAGGAGGATCGATTGAGCCCAGGAGTTTAAGGTTGCTGTGAGCTAGGCTGAGGCCATGGCACTCACTCTAACCTGGGCAACAAACAGAGTGAGACTCTGTTTCAATTAAAAATTTAAAAAATCCATCTTTTCCAAAAAGTCTGAATTACAGGAAATATAGGGGGACACCAGATACACAGAAAGGTGATGCAGTGAAATTCATTTTCATTCAGACTAAGGAGTTATGCAACCCTACTCTACTGCTGTGAGGCCTGGATTTGTTTCCTGTGACCCCATATACCTAATTCTGGGCAGGGAGGTGAGGACCAATGAGCCCTTTAAGTATTCACATGCAGAAATCAGACCCTCTGCAGTAAAGCCAAGAGGGCAGGCTCTGATAACAGCAGCCATAAAGAACCCAAGCTCCACAGCCCCTGGCCACAATAAAGTAGCCCTGTGTGCCTTTAAAAAGAAACACACAAGATCTTTCATTTGGCACCCTGGAGAGCTGGTGGGTACTTAGATTTAGCTCTATGTTTGGCTTACTCAAAATTAATGTAGTAAAGTCTTCGTGAGAATTTAATGCCTTTGGATTTCCCTGCTTTTTCAAATTTGAAGAGCTTCCTCAGGTATTTATGGCTCTATATTTTCACCCCCAAGTAATATTCTCTGTCACCAAGAATTTAAGGGTCTCTAGCCCCTGGGGAAGCTAGTGCAGCTGGATATTCTTTAATTGCTTGGTTTTGAGGACTGTGCAACACTTTCATTTAAAGAACACCCCCCGAGAGTGTCTCACATGTACTATTTCTTTACTGCTCCGTATCTTCTAAAACTCATTTTTTTACAACCTGTGGGCACCAGGTAACCTTAGGATGATGTGAGAAGACTGGTGATCTGGGCAGTGGGGAGCAGTGCAGAGGGGGAGCTCAGATCCCACAGTAAAGAGAAGGGCCAAGTGCTGGGCGTCTGCCAAAGGATGCCGGTGAGGAGGCCCAAATGAGGTACTCCTGGGACCCACACCGACCTCAACAGGGATCACTCCTCAGCCAGCCGCTGCCCTATGCTCCTGCGCGTGCTTAAGCTCATTCACGGTCTCTTCCATTTGCACTGCAATTAACAACCTCCACCTAGAGATTCTCCCTCATTCTCTCCCATGTTCAATGCTTAATTCAAAAGCACTGGCCTGGCTAAAGTCTTCTCTGACTCCATCCACAGTGAGCTCCTCTCTGATGGCACATGCCTGGTGTGTAATTATCGGTTCACATGTATGTCCCTCCACCCTCAAGAGCTGTCAGGCAGCAGGGACCTTGTCTCTTTCATTTTCACGATCCAAGTCCCTGGCCTTGGCTCTTGTAATCAGTAGGTACTCAGTAAATGTTTGCTGAATAAATGATTTCAGGATAGTTCTAGCTTTAGAGTATGTTCCAATTTGCAGAGAAGCAGATATGGTGCACAACCAGTCAAGGCTTTTTGTGGTTATTCCACTGTTTGTGTGTAGAACATTCAATTTGCATTTTGAATTACCGAAATTGTCTTTGCCTGTGAAGGCTCTAACCTGGGCTCTAATGAAGTTCTTCGGAAGCAGAAAGTTGTCCCCAAAGGAGAGGACTTCATCTGGCGGAAGCCTACAAATCACCACACCATTACTGAAATGTCAAGGGTGGACCAACAACAAGCACCTTCGGACAGACACAGTCCCTGAGCAGCCTGGACAACAATGTTCGTATTTAGCTCATCTCCAATGCCTGCTTTAAAGGCCCTTTCACCCTCATCTCCAACTTCCACTGTGATGTACTTTTAACCGTGGACGAAAAATCAAAAGTTACATAATACTTTTTTACTTTCAAAGAATATATTGGAACAACATCTAGCCAATTTTGATAAATGTGATGGAAAAAGAAAAAATGATCACATATTCCTCTTGAGTCTCATGTCTTATGGGTTACTGGATGGATATTCAGTTTTAAGCAAGTGAGGCCATTTGCTTATGAGGAAGCAAATGTGGGATTGGGAATTCACCTGCTGCGTGTGGAGGTCTACCTAGGATGGAGTGTTCAGAGATGACTTATCCACAGTTCCCTTCTCTACATAATTAGAGGTGAGAACTTAAGCTCAAGAACTTGCCTTCTCCAGATTAGGTGCTAGCAGATTCTCCACATCTATGATCTAAATTTTATCATCACACCTCTGGGATTCCACAGAGCAGAGCTCTTAGCCTGAAGAGCTTGACATTCTTCACTGTCAAGATGAGAGATGTATTGTCCTGTCTACTGGCACTGGAGCCAGAGGCCTAAGGATGCAAAAGTATCCCAAGGGAAAGCCGATTACTGTAATTCTGATAGAACAATTCCTTGGGGCAAATGCATAGCTGTGGTGGGGGTGAGACAGGAAAGTAGCTTCAGGGACTTTTAGGCCATCCTTGTAGGGGAGAAAAGCAGCACACAAATAATTATTATTCACTTCTTCCTTCAGCAGATTACCTTGGAGCCTACCTGTGTTCCTGACCCTGGGCAACAAAACAAAGGGGAAGGAGATGTGTTTCCAGAGAATGGGAGGAGGCAGAGGTGTACAGACAGGGCTGTGGCAGGGGGCTGGGGCATTAATCTGTACAGTGGGGGCGCAGAGGGGAGGGTCGTGTGTCAGGCAGGGCCTCAGGGAAGGTGGTGCTTCAGCTGAACCCTGAAAACTGTGCAGGATTCATGGAGTGGCATAGGGTAGGGAATAGAGGCAGGGAGGAAGAACAGCATAGCTCTGGCAGGGCGATGAGAGAGGGGCTAAAAATAGAAAAATTAGCCAGGCATGGTGGGACAGGCTTATAGTCCCAGCTGCTTGGGAGGCTGAGGCAAGAGGATTGCTTCATCCCAAGAGGTTGAGGTTGCTGTGAGCTGTGCTGCCATGACACTTTACCAAGGGCAACAAAGTGAGACTCTGTCTCAAACACCCCCCGCCCCCGCCCACAGTCATAAGCCTTCCAATAAGTCTAGTCCAAAGAGTTTGATGACTTGGTACCACCCCCCCAAAATTTAAAAAAACTAAAATAAAAGGAACTTGGTCCTTAATGCAGCAATGTTGAGAGGTGGGACCTCTGGGAGACGACTGGATCATGAGGGAAAAGCCCTCATGAATGGATCATTCTACTCACGGATTATTGAGAAAGTGGGTTAGTCATCACGGAATGGGTCTGTTATAAAAGCCTGTCAGCCTGGCACTCGTGAGCACCCTCCTGCTGTGTGATGCCTATGCTACTGCAGGACTCTGCAGAGTCCCCACCAGTAAGAAGGCCTACACTAGATACGGCTGCTTGACCCTGGACTTCCCAGTCTCCAATCTATTAAGAAATAAATTTCGTTATAAATTGCCAGTCTTAGGTATTCAGTTATAGCAATAGAAAACAGACTAAGACACAAGGCCAGTGCCCACTGAACAGCCCTCTTCTCCAAACCCTAGAATCGACCTATCTGGTCTACATCGTTGTCAACTGGACTCTGCTGACTATTGGGACCATCTGGTATCACGAGGCAAAAGCTAAACAAAAACAGCAAATAGAGTGCAGAGAAGTGCAAATATTGCAAAAATAAATAGATAGCAGAATTGCATAAAGTAGATGAAGGTAAACTTGGGGAATTGCTCAAACCAGCTACTGACAATGGAGGAGTTAGCAGAGCTGCATCAGTCAATTAAGAAGCAACAAATGGAAAGAATGATAGCATCAGAACATCGGAGGTGCTCTGAAAGAGAATGACAGGGGTATGGAGTAATTAGGAGAAGCCCTTAGGAAAAGTGAGTCAGCCGTCAATATTTTTCCTGAAATGGTTCTCTTTATGATTGTAATAACCATTTCTCATCATGCCCCCAAAGTCACATGTGAACTGAAGAAGGTTATTTTACTGTGTGATTCAATACCTTTTTGGTGGGGGAAAAAAATTCAAACAAACTAAAATACACACTAAATCAACATAAAATCAATACTATTCCTTTGTTCTAAGAAATTGCATGTAGTTGGAATTATAACTTACCGAGGTGCTGTTAGTCAAAAGACAGACTAAGATTTTGTTTCTAATTATAATTTTTAGTATTTTTTTCAAGGTAAAGGTCTACCCAATCTTTTCTTGTCCACACACATTCACTTTGAAATTTTGGTCCTTGTTTTAAGTAACTTAATTTGAAGGGACACTGTATAGGGATTCCTCGGGACACCTCCACCCCCTATGGTCAAAGTGTGACATGACAGCTGCCAAGACAGGCAGGAACAGAGAGCCCCAGAGCAAAGGGGAGGAGAGGCTGCCTACAGCAGCTGGGCCGGGGCCCTCCAGTGGAAGTGACACAGAATCCTTCTCAGTCACAGTGCCCAGGACCCAGAAGAGCCTGGAGAACAAAGACTGTTGGTTGGCTGAAGTAAAAAACCAACCAACAAACAAAAAAACAATAATCAATTCCTAGCCTTCAAAACCACCATGAATGACCTGGCTCTCCAATAGGGTCCATTTTCAAAAGCATAGCATGACTATAGGGATCACAAGTTACATTTCTCCCTTGAAACAGACTTAATGTTTTAATTGTATATTGTGGCTGAACAAGTAAAACGGTAACTTAGGTTTCAGGACAGTGAAGTGCTTAAGTGCTCAAGCCCGTGTCTAGCAGACAAGTGTCTGAATTCTGGCTCTACCACTGTTGCCTCCGACCACAAGCAGGTTGTCAATCCTCTCGGGTCCTTTCTCAGAAATGGGGGAAAAAGTTGCTACCCATCTCCCGGGGTTGACTAGAGGATTAACTGCTCAGGGCCTGGGCACGTAAAAAGCACTCGACCAGTATTTGTAAGTCTTTTATGATTCCGACAGTTACAAAACTTATTTTGTCCCTCTGGGAGAGTGCTCACGAGGACAACACATACCCATGAGGATGTTTCCTCATCTCATCCTGTTTCCTTCTTATTAAAATTTTATCCATGCATAAAAATATAAGCAAACAAAAGGCTCCATAAAATCATACCAGAAAGCCTCTACATTAATTCATAAGCCCCAACACTCTTAATAGTATATTGGAAGGAAGAGCTCATTACTGGCTGAGGCTGGGGCTATATCCAACGGCTGTGTGCAATTTCTGGCAAGTTCATTATTTCCTGCGCAGGAAAGCACTTCCGAATATGTGGTAGGAGGGTGGAGAGGGATGCTATCATAGGAATTGATTTACAAAAGAGAACAACGTATATACGCGCTATCCTATTATTAATATATAGCACGGCTCATGCCTGACCTGGATACATCACTAATTAGGACATCTGGTGAAAGACCCCAGCCAGCTCTAGTCAACTTTAATGAGTCTTAGCACACGTTGGCCCCTTTCCTCCAAGGAAACTCAGTGACAAAAATTCTTTGCAATAAAAGGTAGGAGAAAACAATTCTCTAAAAATTATATGGTTTTGTCAAACTCATCTGGGAATGAATTATTTAGTAATTTCATGTATTTGAAACGACTCCTAGAACTTTAGAATAAGATGTTTGGGTTTTTTATTTCTCTTGAGGTGCCCAAATGCCACACATTACCGAGACCACAGCCCCAGGAGCTCATGAATCTCCTCGCTGGGGGCTTCTCGCTAAGCACCTGTTTGCGGCCATTTTAAACTCAGTTTTAAAAAGCTCTGAACAAGTCTTTCCTCAATTCAAAAATCTTTAGTTATTCCTTTTGCTTAGAGAGTAAATTTTAGACAATTTTCTTTGGCATTTAAGGCACTCTAAGAGTGGCCTTGATTCCCTGGGTATTCTCTACTGTCATTTCAAACAGAGCCACTTCTGTTCCGAATCAGTACATAACCTGCATGTTTCTGCTTAGTGCCTTTGTGCTAGCTCTTGTCTGAGCTCTACATGGGAGGCTCCAGGGTCCATTTCTATTTCAAACATTACTTTTCCTGCAGTCTTCCCAACTCTCCTAAATGAAAGGAATCCCTGAACACCACCGCCCCCAGCTAGGCACTGCAGCATGTATTCTATCGGTGGCATTCATTCTTATGCTACATTACTCTCTCCTTTGTACCTTATATACAAAGCATACATACACAGTTTAAGAAAGAAAAACAACTGTATATTTAATTTGTCACACTCATGTTTGACTTCTGCAATTACAAAGAGGTGTTCAATGAGACTTGTATTCATCTTTTAACAGTATACATTCATACCATTTTAATCCAGTTTTTTTCCTTTCTTAAAATGTGTATTTTTTTTGGTACCCTCTGTATTATCATACTGTAGGACAATATTTAATGGCAATATTTTAATAAGCACCATGAAGGCAGGATTTATAGTTCACTTACATGTTTTCCCTCTAAGTGACTAATACAGAGTCTCCCACAAATATCCAGGAGATCAATAAATGGGTTGAACAAATGGAAGGATACACAGATGCACAGACACCTAGCTTCTTGTGTCAGAGGAAAAAGGGAATGGAAAATAGGATTGTATATAGAGTAGGTCTGAACACACGCAGCCCTGCTCATAAGGTCACTGGTACCCACAAGCAGCTCCAGGTCCTTCACTGTTTTTTTTTCTTTTATTTTTCCCTTCTCTTCTCTTTTTCTTCTCTTTCCTCCTCTCTCTTCTCCCCTACCCCTTCTTCCCCCTTCCTGCCCTCTTCCCTTTCTTTCTTTCTTTTTTTTTTTTTAATCAACTTGACCTTGACTTCACTTTTTGATCATGGTCTGTGTCTCCCTTCTCTTACAGACACCGCCTGCAAGTCACACATCCTCACATGATCACAGTAGTACTGTGGATACGGTAGTGGGAGTAAGTGTTCTCAGAGGTGGCATTTCAGGCAAGCTGTACATGAGCACTTGGTCATTCAATTCCTTTCCAGCCTGAACATACTGGTACTGCTCCTTTTCCCATATGGAATTTCACAGGTAAGTTACACAGGGCAGGCCGTGGCACACACCCTAGTTCTGGTAAACTTCTGTTTTCAGACCGTGTGGGGCTTCTCGAGTTCCAGTGTCCTCGAGCAGCTTTTCCACTTACGCTATTGGGTTTCTGGGCTTCGTTTCTTTTCTCAAATGAATGTACCTGGGTTCTTTCACTGATCTAAGTTGTTTTAAGTTAACTTCATTCCATGTTGGAATTATAAAACTGACACCCAAATATATGATTATTTTCTTTCTTGCCCCAAGATAATGTTTGGGCTTTTGAAAATTGAAACCAGTTAAGAAATCCGTGATTAGTCACTCAATGGAAACGCCAGGATCGATGCTCATTGGTATTTCCTTAATGTGGTACAGTAGGAAGGTTTTCATAGGCATTGTTGGGGCATAATTATATCATTAAAATGATAACAGCCTGGGCTTAATGAAGTGTTTTATATACACATTTATAATGGATTCAATTAATACGAATGGAACAGTTCGAGATAACTGTCAGTTAAAACATTCCAACCACTTCTTTTCTCTATTTTCCCACAGGCAATGCCCTTCGGTTTCCAGCCCCAAGTCAGTTAAACCCATTTTAAGCTAGGGGGTAAAGACCTGTACCACCTGGTACCTTAGCGAGCCCTGCACAGCAGAAATCTCTCAAAGACCAAGGTCATCATTGGGACCACAGAAATAATTCATCTTATCAGCATCAAATTATTCTAAAAGCCATGTTCTCAAAGGCAAAACAATTAACCAATTAACCATAAACCAGAGTTATCTATGTAAGAATGAAACCACTTATCTGAGAAAGCTGATCTATAAGCTTTCTCCCTTTGAAATAGTCTCACAGTTTTTATGTGGACTGCAGTATGACCTGGGCAAATGAGGGAGCCTTTTATTCACTTCCTCATGTAAGTCCATGCATTCCTTGATTGTCTTCCCACACTTTTATTCCCAGGCTACTGGCCTTGAGCTCAGCGGGAGGAAAAAACCAAAGCCTCTCTTAATTTGTATGAAGAGATGCAGTTAAGAGCACACAAAGTGCTGTAATAACACATCACCTGCGAAGAACCATGACAGTGACCAATGATGCAAGGCGTGGCATGTGCCAGGCACTGTACCAGGCTACATTATACCCATTCACCAGCAAAGCAGCACCCCATGTGCCAGGTACTAATCTGCATTCATTTTTATCAGCATCACATAATCAAAAGACAAAACACAGAGCCTGGAAACTCGAGGCTTCATTGCCCAAAGTGAAAAGTGACATTTATCAGAGCATGGAGACCCAGAAAGCCGTGCTGACAGGGAGACACAACCAGCACAAGATCCTTCCAAGCACCTTTTCTAAGTAAGTGATCAAATAGCCTTTTCTCTCTCCTGGCACCTCCACCTTCCAAGCTGCAGGCACACTTGATTACATGTCCTGTCATCCTGGGGATGCCACTCTCCCCACCCATCCCTGCTGCGCTCAGTTACTCCTGCTGTCCAGGGAAATGCAGACAACAACTGACATTCTGGCAGGATGAGAACCAAAGCAAAGTGGCAAATATCATTCTGAAGCCTGAGGACTCACTTACCTCTCCTTCATGACACTCCAATTGGTACAGCCAAAAATTCTCCATCTTCCCAGGTATCTGAGCAGCCGGGCCAGCTCTAGTGCACACACCTGTGAGCTAAGGCTAGCTCCTGACCTCAGTGGCCGTTTGGAAGATTGTTTCCAGTGGTGTTAGATGCCCACGTCAATCATGCAACTGGTAACAGGAGATGTGCACCCTCCCAGGGTGTCCAACCCCTCCACGCTAACCCTTGGTGCCCGAGTGGCCCCGGCAGTCCTGCGTCATGGGGGGAGCATCGTCAGCTGATGCTTCTGAGAAGGGCCAGCTGCGCCTTCTGGCAGTGGTGCCTACTATTTCTGGGGAAAATAAACTTGGCTCTGAGGTGCTATCAGAAACTTTCACACGCTCCAAACTCTGCCACGTTTATAGAACCTGTGAAAAAGCATCCAGCTCATGTGGAAGGAAGGGGCAGGAGCTGGGGAAAAGTTTCTCTCAGGATCTGCGTCAGAATGTGCCCGGCATGTGGTGAGAGCCTGGAGAGCATCATGGCCAGCCAGGGGTGGGCTGCTGGGGCCAGGGAGGCCCTGTCACATTTACCAAGTGCCTCTGGTAGCCTTCAACTACAAACTGACTGAGGGGATGAGGCGAGCCAGCAGCACCAACACAGCAAAGTGCTGGCATCAACAGCCAGCATGGCTGGAATCAAACCAACAGATACGCCCAACTCTGGTTCACGAATTAGACCAGTGCAGACCAGGGGAAGGTCAAGCATGAGTAGAGCTGAACCCCAGGCAGCTCATGCACACAGAGGCAGCAGGGGGTTGTTCAGGCAGAAGACCAGTGTGGGAAATAGGGCCGGAGAGGGCACCCTCGGGCATCCCCTACTCTCTCCTCAGCGTTCTGGTGTTTCTGATCTCCTGCTGCCAGTCAGATTGCATCTACTATCGCCACATCGGTCTGATGCAAGGCCTGTAGCTGTCAGCCACCATTCAAGAAAGCCCTTTCAACATTGTGAGCAGTGCAGAAGGTTTTTCCCCCTAGTTTATAGCACTGGGTTTCTCTCAAAACACTTTCTTCTTTCCATCAATTATTTAAAAAGAGAAAAATCTTTGGGTGTTGATTCTCAAGTGTCTAAACTGAGCACTCCTTACCCTTTAGATCTTCCCTAGCTCGGAGCAGAGCCATTTTCCCCACTAGCAGTCTTGAAAATTGCATTTGTTTAGATTTATGAATGGCTGAGAACAGGGAGACTGAGGCCATTAAGAGTCTCCACTGTTAACATTTTCAGTTGTTAGCCAGAGAATGCCCAGCACACATTAGACTCAAAAATTGTTTGACAAAAAAACAAAACAAAACAAAACAAAACAAAAACAAAAAACCTTGCTAGGCCTTCTGGAAAGTCATAGAACACATGAACACAGAGAGAATTCTTTCCCTGGCTCTTTTGTTTTCATTGTGTCTTCCCTTAAATGTTGATCCTGCACCTGAAACCTGCTTAATTATTCACAACCACCTTCTCCATGCCTCATAAATAATGGATGAGGTTTGTGATGGAAAACTTCACCAGCAGGGAGAAGGCAGTTGAGATGGGAGCATGAAGAATAGGATCCTCACGCCACTCCCAAGGGAGGACAGGCAGCCGGGAGGCCCGTTCTCTCCTGCAGACTCCCCAGTGCCAACACGACCCCTTAACTCTGTGCTTATCAACCTTGTTAGGTCCTGGTGCAGGAAAAATGATGATGTTCGTACAACACACTGGGTTGACTGGAGAGGACCTGGAGCCCTGGATGAGGCTGTGCAGGGGTGAAGGCAACATGCCTGGGGGCCCAGGTCACCCCATCCCCAAAGTCCAGGGGAATCATCCGTAAGTTAAGCTCTACCTTAATTTATGAAGGGTCTTTACAGCCAGTGCTTTTGACAATGGCAGTCCCTTGAGGATAAAGTTGAAATCACTCTCCTCTAAAACAGGCCCCATGGGTGAGCTTGTTCCTGCAGGATGCCACCCCTTCTCTGCCATGTGCACAGCCCTCCCTGGCTCCAGCCTTCTCTGCCACTGCCACAGCCCCACTTCTGTGGGGCTCTCACACTCCTTTCCTTTTACACCATTTTGGTTTCATGCTCCAGTGGTCACATCAGGATCTGCAGATCTGTCCACTCTCGGCCAGATGACAAAACAAGTGCAGCCCAGAGGATTGGGAATGGCTGACAAAGTCGGGGGGTGGGGGGCGACAGGGCCAGCAGCTGCTCTTTCCTAAATTTCAGGCCCTATAGTTCTTTGCTGGCTTAGATAATGACAGATACCAAATGTGGTAGGCAGACCTCTGGGATGCCACCCCCATGTGATCTCACTTCCTGGTATGCAGACCCTTGTGTAATGCCATCCCTAGGGAGAGAGTGTGAGTTTGCAACTTATTCTAAGCAATAAAATACTGCAAAGGTGATGGGATGTTACTGTGACTGCGTTACAAAAGACTGTGACGTCCATCCACCTTGTCATCAGATTCGATGGCCTTCTCATCTTGCATAGTTTATTAAGTAAGCTGCTACGTGTCAGAGGGACCATGTGGCAAAGAACTGAGGATGCTTCTGACCAGTAGCTGGGGGGAACTGAGGCCCTCAGTCCATCCACTTGTGAGCAGCTCAGTCAGGTTAACAAGCACGTGAACTTGGGAGCAGATCTTTCCTCAGCACAGCCTGAGGCAGCCCTACAGGCCACCTCCACACCCTGACTGAAGCCTCTGAAAGGCCCTAACGAAGAGAAACTGTGAGATAATCAACATGGGTTGTTTGATGCCAGTAAGCATTGGGGTGATTTGTTACACAGTAGATAAATACCACATCAAAGATTCAGGCGACAGCCGCAAGGGCAGAGGAAGCTCAGATGTCTAACTGGGGGCCCAACAAAGGACTTGCCTAGAGGAGACCGGACACTGCACTAGCAGAGACTCTGTCTGCCGCTGCTGTACCCCGGGGGTCCTGCACGGTGCCCCATCTATAAAAAGAACTAAAAAATATTTATTGAATCAGTGGATGATAAATTGTAAGATGCACTTTCAATTTCTGACTGGGGACAGTAGTCACAGCTCTCTGTAGTTTACTGGCAAAATGAGGAACAGCGTAGCTTTGTGGTCAGCTGCTATTTCTTATTCCTGTGAGTATCTGGTACTCGATTATACCCACAAGTGTTAGCAGGGGAACAACTGTAACAACTCATCTTGGTTGGGCATGGGCTTGATCACACCGCTGCACATCAGCACCGGCAACAGATCGAAACTTTATCTCTCAGGACAAAAATAAAAGCTCGATTCAATCACTTACGGCACTTAGCATGAAAGATGGTGGAGAACATGCTTATTCTCTTTTTTTACATGTTTATCCTTTCGATATCATTCATTTGCCTAGGAGGGGCTTTTCATCCTTTTCAGAGGTCTGCTTGGCAAGATACGCTTGGTCCCATTTCTACCGTCCTGGCAATGGCTGATTTGATTTTAAGGTTGTGCTTCTGGATAAATTTCTGAGATGTTGACCTCTCTGCCTGCCAGCCCCCTTTTTCTAAATAGTCTAAACTTGTGGCCCCCACGCCCTAGGCATTGGATGGAACCCGTCTGTGGTTTGTTAGGAACTGGGTCGCACAGCAGGAGGTGAGAGGCGAGAGGCAGCGAAGTCTCACCCATATTTTCAGTGCTCCCCACTGCTCACATCATTGTAGCCTGAGCTCCGCCTGTCGGGTCAGCAGGGGCATTAGATTCTCACAGGAGTTGGAACATTACCGTAAACCATGCAGGTGAGGGCTCTAGGTTGTGAGATCCTTATCAGATGCTAACACCTGATGGTTTGCCAGGCATGGTGGTGGCTCATGCCTATAATCCTAATACTCTGGGAAGCCAAGGAGGGAGAATTGCTTGAACTCAGGAGTTGGAGACCACCCTGAGCTACAATAAGACCCCATCTTTAAAAAAGACCCCTTTTTTAAAAATAAAAAAATTAGCAGGCATCATGGTAGGCATTGTAGTCCCAGCTACTTGGGAGGGTAAGATAGGAGGATAATGTGCTGTGAGCTATGATGATGCCATGGCACTCTACCCAGGGCAACAGAGTGAGACTCTGTCTCAAAAAAGAAAAAAACAAGGCATGCTGGTCTGAGACAGAGCTTAGGTGGTGCAGCTAGTGCTGGGGAGCTGCTGCAAATATGGATTATCATTAGCAAAGAGGTTTGACTGTACAGAAACCATTCATAAATCAATTGCTTGCAGACTCATATCAAAATCATCTCCCTACCCTCAGTCTGTGGAAAAATTCTCTTCCATGAAACCAGTCCCTGATGTTAAAAAGGTTGGGGACCACGGAATTAAACTATGTAAAAGAACAAAGTCCCAACACTGGGATGCAGACTCTTTCACAGCAGGTGAGGAGGACAACCTGAAATCAGGATACTTAGAGTCTATTTCTCGTCAGGCTGCAAATGGAGACAGATGGGAACTATCCTAGGACCACCACCCCACACCCCAAGAATACACCACAATTCACCCAGAAATGGATCCACTTGGAAAATCAGGCTCCAACAGATCATCCTACAGAATTCATCCTGTCTACTTGACTTCAGACCCCAAGTCAACTTCATCCCTTGCTGTCCAGAAGGTAGAAAAAATGAAATGTGGTTGACTGGATCTCTGTGAGGTGGTATGGCTCAGCAAGAAGAAACCTCTTAATTCAGAATACCCTAACAAGAATCCATCACAAAAACGGAATCCTGCTGCAGCGAGATAGTTCTTTCCACTTACCCTTGTAAGCTTGACAACACGACCGCAAGGTCAATGGGATAAGATGCTGCTAACAAGCCTTAATGAATTAGCATGTGCTCTTGACCTTGCTCAATAGTTTCCTAGCAACAGTGGGGAAAAAACATCCATGTTGGCAAGATGCCGAACTCAGGGAAGGGCAGGGGTGACATCACTTAACTTGAGGCCCCAGATGAAACCAGGGTGCTCTTTCACACTCGTTACATCACCTTTCTCAAAAATTGTTTTTAAAAGGTGGGCACAAAAGTGCTTATGAACAGGGCAGGTGTTCACACCAAGATTCTGACAATACCTCCCTCTCAGCCAGGGAGTAGCTGGTTTCTGACGAAGAAGCATTAGTGCTAAAAAGCTTCCTGCCTCAAAATACTTCCTGCATTGGTTTCTGGGACCAGGAGCATGATGCCAATAAAGGGTAAATGTTATCCAAAAAGGGGTGGTACATGTTGTCAGTATCACTAATTAGCAGTTTGGTTTGTAAGTCAATCAGATCAGCCTGGAAAAAAGGCTGGTGATATACTGCTGTTTAAGCTGGAAGCCAAGAACTCCAGTCACCCACAGGCCTGACCAGATGGGCAGTCCAGTGAGGGATCTGAATTCTGGGGACAGGAGAGGGGAAACACCAGCCCAGAGAAGGTGGGAAAGAGGTGCTAAAGGCCACCCACTAATTCCATTTGCCAGTGGTAAACCCCAAATGTTAACTGGGCCATGGCTTCCCAAGGTAACTAATACCAAATTGTGTTTCTAAATTTCACATTTTGATTTTAATTTTACATTTCCCTAGAGGACTCAATACATGCAAAACCAATTTTTTTCCTCCTAGTTGCCCTGGGAAATAAATCTGATAATTCGTTTTACTGATGAGGAAGTGGAAGCCTCAGAGGAAAGCAGGTGACCAACTCGAGGTAACTGCAGCAGGCTAACAGTGAAGGCAGAGAGTTCCACGTAACAGATCCTCACTGAGCACCCAACTTGGGAGACCTGCTCTGGGATGGATACAAAAGGAGGATGAGACAGGGCTTCTGTCCTTGGTTTTATAGAGGCAGCAGGAGGCTAACGTGTGTGGGAAAAGTGGAAAGTAAGATACTAAAGAATCAGTTTAGGGCAGCGGTGACCAACTGAAATGGGCCTCAGAAATACCTCTCCCAAGACCCAGCCAGATTCTAACCAGGAAATCTGGAATCCTGGCATCTTGATGTTCCAAGAGTGAGTCCCAACTTTTTTGAATGGCAATGAGATCTGGACCCTTGAGGAGGGACCCAGTGAGGTAACAAGTGTGGAATGGAGGCCAGTCTGGATAAGCAGAAGTAGATTTTCCATTTTTCATTTTAAAGATGATCACATTTGTAAAAGAAATCACATTCCATAACCCCCAGGATATGCAGGGGCTCCACATGGAGTTCAATTATCCCCGATCTACCTGTTCTTCTCCGAGCACCTCTTTTCTTCCCCTCGACAGCCCCAATCTACTTACCATAGAAAATACCGAGACTGCACAGTTGGGGAGGACACAATTTTTTAAAAGACCTCTGGGCATTTTCTTGATCCCTCACTTATTAAGCGAGCATGTCAGACACCCCAAACTGTGACCCTGCATGCTGACATCTAACTAGCAAGTGACAACAAAATTCTCTATGGCTAAATTGTCCATTTCCTTCCCTGTTGCTTGACCCATCATTTCTTGGTAGCTTCACATATAAACTGCCAGGTGAGACAATCCATTAAAAAGTTGAGTGAGATTCCTCTTGGGAGAAGGGCCAGCTCAGGAGAAAAAATTGGAGCCCGGGGGCGGGGTGTTAAAAAAAATCAATCTTGCTCTTCACTTTCTTTTATTCTACAGAGCACAAAGTAATTGGAAAACTTGCCTTGTGGTGTGCAGATTGTTGGACAAGTATTGCTCAGGTGATTTTGATATGGTGAGGGTCTGATGTGAGCAGGGAGACCCCTGCCAGGGAACACAGCTTGCTTGGAGCTGAACTGACAGGGGAAAGTCTAAGGGCGAGTTAAAATAATTGGAGAAAATATTTCGAATTCAGGAGGAGAGAGCAAAAGCAAATATTCTCCTAGTCTCCTTTTATTTTTTTCATGATTGAAGTGAATCTTTTGTTCTTGAAATGGGATTTCAAGGTCAAGCCTTCCCATTTAAAAGATGTAACAGTGTCCTCATAGTTCATAGAAAAATGTCTCATTTTGTTGCTGTTGTTATTTACAACTAAGTTCTAAAACTTAGAACATTACTCCCCATTGGCAGGGATGTGACACTTTACTGGGAATCCTACGCAGAATGGGCCATTAAATGCACACTAGTAAAAAGAAAAGTTCTCGGAAACATTTCATTTTTTAAAACGGATCACAGTTGGGCATGGAGGCTCACACCTATAATCCCAGCACTTTGGGAGGTTGAGGCAGGAGTTCAAGTCCAGCTTGACTTTTGGTCTCCGCAAAAGTTAAAAAAAAACTATCTGGGCTTGGTGGTGTAGGCCTGTTGCCTCAGCTACTTGGGAGAATGAGGTGGGAGCATCACTTGAGCTTAGGAGTTCAAGCTGCAGTGAGCTATGACTGTGCCACTGCACTCCAGCCTGGGTGATAGAGCGAGACTGTCTTTTAAAAAAAAATATTAACCTGCTTAAATACACAGACCTGAGGAGAAATGAATGCATCCATGCTTCACCCCAGTAAGCATCACTTCCACTGCAGTTAGTATCTTGTTGCTATCCTTCCCACATGTATTCCATGGTTTCTGAACTTTCCGAACTAAGCACATTATCAGGCCCACAGCTCCTGAACGCTTCAGGTTTTTCATTGTCAAGGGGTAAATCCACTTACCAATTAGTGTTCTTCACTGTGAGTAGTACAGCCCCCACCTTGACCTACTTTTTATTTCCTTAATGTGTGTCACGTAAGCCAGATGGAAGTCTGCGTGCTTAATACAAACGCTGCCTGAAATGAAAACAAAGTGCACGTATCTCCCCATATAACACAGTTAATAAAGCAGTCATTCCTCATACATTGTGCCCATAACGCACAAGAGTATTTGCCCTTCTCTAATTTTCTAAGGAACAGTACCAATGAGACGATCCCTTTGAGCACTGTGGGATCTTTCAAGAATGATTCGAACTCTTTCATGTTTTTAATTTAGGGGAAAGAAGTACATGAATATAGTTTTAAAAGTCAAACAATTCTATAAAGCTTATGGTAAAAACTGAAGTCTTTTTCCCTCTCCTTCCACACTCATGGTCCCACCCCCAATTCTTCTAGCATTTTCTTCTGGTATTTACTTTTATATTCATAAATAGCAGGACTCCACCACCTTGCCTTGATTTGCCGATTCAGGCATGATTTCTTGAGTTCTACTATAAAGATTTCCCTCTCTTAAACTACATGTACCCTCATCCTCTCAAAATTACAACTATTTAGTTTGCATTCTGGAGACTACAGATGTGCTCTTCACTGCTTAGACACATAAATATTATTGCATTTCTTGCCTGAACAATTGCTTTTACTGAGGTAAATAACGCAATTGTTTTTCTAATTTGCTTCGTCTTCTCTGTCCTGAATAATAATCTGTGCCAGACTCTCCTAACATCATCTAGAACCTCTGTCAGTACAAGCATATCAGGAAATCTCTCAGTTCTGCTCTCCCTACAAACCTCCTAACTAGAGCCCTCCAAGCTCCCGTCCTTAAGGGATTGGTGGCTACCTTGGCATGTACATGTGCCACCCCGGGATCTGCTTCCCATCACCTGGAGATTTCCTTTACCACTTTCCTGTGTTGGATCTGCCTTCCCTGATCTCACAACTTTGTTCTTGGTTTGTGCTTCTATTTGGAGAGAGCAGTCCTCTTAGTAGTTTCCTGTGCAAGGATGCATGTCTGGAAACCTCTTTAATCCACCTTCTTAGTGAACTGGAAACTTAGCCTGGGTTAGGTAAGTCCCCCAGTTTCTAGTGTTGCTTGTCAGAAGTCCAATACCACTGTGATTGCTGACCACCTGTAACCTGTTTTCACCTCTCTGAAAGCCTGCAGAATCTTCTCTTTCTCCCTTCTGTTCTGACGTTTCCATGGGTCTTTTTAAAATTTTATTGTTCTAGGAGCCCAGTAGAATCTTTCAATCTGGACATTTGCAGGGCCCTTGGCTCTAGGCCACAGTCTTTCATAATTGCCCTCCATTTTCGCTGCATTCCTACTGCTTTCCATTCTTTTGCCATAACTGTTCTATTGCCTGAAGATTTCAACTCTGTCTTCTGACCTTTCTGCTGAAGGTTTTTTTTTTTTCCCTTTTTCAATTTCTGCTGCCATGTTATTTAGTTCAAGAGTTCCTTTGTTTAGAATGTTCTTTTTGCAAATGGGTGGTGTCCTATTCTAATTTAATGAATGGCTCCCTTACCTTCCCTACCTTTTGAGGATACTGATTACAAGTGTTTTACAGTTTCCTGCTTTGAGCCTTGTTTTTATTTCTCTAAGTGTCTTTCCGCATTTGCTTTATGTCTTTCTCAGATTAGACATATTCTTCAAATGTCTGGTGGTCCTTGCCTGTTCATTCTTACTAAAGTGTGGGTCCCCAAAAAGCTTACTGCAAGATCTTGAGTGGCAGGAGCCTTTATTTTGGGGTGATCAGGTGTTGTGCTGGGAAACACCCAACATCACTATCTGTTGGTATTTTCATTCATGCCTGTCTCCTCAGAGAGGAGTACTCTAATCTGCTGGGGCCTGGGTGGGTTGGGGTCTAAGCCTGACAACTAAAAAGTCTAAGTAGTCTTGGGATCTCACTACTCCGTAGGCCCTAAGTGCCCCAAGGCATCTTGTTCCCATTTGTAACTGCAGCTAAAGGCCCTGATTTCTCCACTTCTCTGGTTCACCCTTTCATCACAGAAGCCTCCCATCTTCTTCTGGGAGGAGGAGTCACCTGCCTGCATAGGCTGGATTAGTCCTCGGGAAATCTAATGTCTCAAACAATCCTCTTATTTCTTCAGCCTGTCACCTGAGGTGTCTGGTATCTCAAATTCCTGAGCCTTTTGGGGGTGGGGTGGGGTGGCCTGCCGCACAAATCCTCACAAACACTTGGCAGAAGAGAGAAAACAGAAACCTTATCAATGTATCAGTCAGGGCTGACTAGGAAGGCTATGCTGTAACAAACCACCCCGAAATCCCCGTGGCCTGAAACAGTGACAGGTGATTCCTCACTCTCAGCATGTATCCCACAAAAGCCAGCAGGGGGGCCTTGCTCATGGTGCTAACAGAGCCGTCTCCATCTTGTGATGCCACCATTTTTCCCAAGCTAGAGTGCCACGGCATCAGCCTTGCTCACAGCAACATCAAACTCCTGGGTTCAAGCAGTCCTTCTGACTCAGTCTCCTGAGTTGGTGATGCTGCCATCTTAATGTGAGGAGTTTGTTTCCATGGGGGAAGAGAGTGTGGTCTTACCTGCTCCCACCTAGAAACAACACAGTTCAGGGCTCACATCTCACTGGCCAAGCCTAACTTCTCAGGGATGCAGGAACGTAATCCTTCCTGTGTTTGAAGAAAGAGGAGAACTGGAAATACTGGGAGCACAAATATCCCTACACAGCCAATCACCTCTTTGGTGGTCCAAAATTTTCTTGTTCTCCTCTCCTGCTATTTCCTCTCTTAATCTTTGTAGTTTACATTAATTTACTGTCAATTTATTATAGTTCTAGGAGGGAGGAGAGATAAATGTCTCTTCAAGCTGTACAACATACTGCCGCTCAAAGTAGCCAAAGCCCTCCAAAGGCCAATCACTAACATCGGAGTCTACTGTGATTTTGATTTTGCTCTCTACTCAGAGTGAGTCTGTTGACTGAAGACAGATCTGTAGGTTCTTTTCAGAACTGGTCAGTCATTATCAATACATTTCAAGAAGGAGATTGGGAGATAGCTATTAAATCTATACCCGGGAATAGTGAAAATCCTTCCTAGAAGGCAGAGATATAAGTATTTTTTCAAATTTTTAGTAATGTTCAGAAACAATTATTTTTCTCTCTGAGTACCTAATACATGTTCAGCAAGTTCTTTTTCTAATTCTTTCTTTTTAAATTTCAGATTGATATAAGGGTACAGATGATTAAGTTAGGTAGAGTCCCAAGTTGTAGTTGTGCCCCTTCCCCAGGAGGTGTGCCATACACCCCTACACTGTGCCTGGTAGGTTAGAGCACACCAATCCCCTGTCCTCCCTTCTACCCCCACCTGGGTTTGTTTTGCTCTTGTGTCAGTGTGTATTTGTTCGTCTACGGTGTCACATTAGTATTGAGTACACTAGATTCTTGCTTTTCTATTCTTAAGATATTTTACTCAGTAGAATGTTCTCCAACTTCATGTGTCTGGTACATGCTTATGGATGAACAATCCTGTTTTCTCATTCCGTGCAACTCACCAGCAAAGAAATGCCTGTTTGCTCCAAGTGTAAAGTGCTGAAGTTTTGGGCGAATTAAAAGTAGTGTCAAAAGCAGATTTAGCTATCAGCAATTATCTCTGACAAGTGGTAATACAGATGTCTTTTATTACCTTCCATTTGCTTCACTGTAGTTTCTGCTCTTGCCATTTTGAGAATGTACTGCTTTTATAATAAGAATTCCAGAGCCACTGCTGCAGGTCTGCTGACGATAATCACAGTGGGACAAATCCTTCTGTTAAAACTGTATTTATGCCAATAAAAGATTTAGTTAAGTCTCAAATCCACAGCCTTTACATGGGGAAATTGCCCAGACAATACATTTTTCTTTAAAGTCAGTTGTTCTCAACCTTTCGTGTGCTTAAGAAGCTCAGGGAGAATTTATAAAACAAAATAAAAAGATCACTGGGACCCATATCAGGTATTTTGGCTTGGAAAGGAAGGGAAGTAACTTGCATTTTTCATAAATACCTCCCAGACAGACTTCAGACCACCCTGCTTTTAATAGTGCCTTTCCCTTCTCTGTAACAGCATACAGGGAGTGTTCAGTAAATATATTTTGGTGCTGAGGTGGAAATCAACGGAATGTATATATATTCTTCCCATCCTATGATACCATCAAAGCAAACAGGCAGCACATGAAGGCCTTTCCTATAAATATGGCATGACAGATGAAATACAACCCACAAATTCAAATAGCTTAAAAATGACTGATGGAATATTTTAAAGCACAGGTTTTTGGTTTTGCTTTGTATTAACTATTCATAACCCAGTAAACCCAATGTGTTAGCATCAAGCTCAATTTCTGACGATGTGGGTTCCTAAAGCATCCTTCACTGTTCTATAATCATTCCTACCTTTTGAATGAAATATGCGAAAGGTTAAGTTGTTCTCCTCGTTCAAATGAATAAAAGGCAGCTCCTGGTCCTACCATGGCTGTGCCAAGGGCTCCTGTGAGGCTGCAGGGGCAAGGTGGCTAAGCAGGTTATTTCAAGGAGTCGGTGCACCTGAGAAAGCCGAAGGACGGGGCCAGCATCTGGACCAATTGCTCCTGCAGCTTTTTCTCTGATGGCTTTCCAGGTTTCTAAAAGGACGGAGAAGCTGGCCTCTTGCCAGCTCCCTCCTTTTGAAAACCTGCTCCATTTCCACCTCATTTGCAAAATGCTTGCTGCAATCCCTCCTAGCTGGGAGCAACTTGGAGACAGCTGGAGGTCAAGGAGAATTCTATATGTGAGCACACCTGTTTTTCACTGAATCGGAAGCCTAGAAAACAGAGGAGAGCTACTGGGCAAGTCTGCACCACCAAACCCAATGCTGCCCCCTTGCTGGAGAGTTCCATTGCCTGCTTTTCCAACCTTTCCTTAAAGCTGCCAGCAAATGTTGGCTATTACTAAAAGAGATGGTGAATGCCACCTCTCTGACCTGCATAGCCCTTTGTGTATGAGGGAGATGAACAAATAGATTGCAATAACGGTTTCTGACTCCAGAAGATATGTATACTGAAAAACAGCCTGGTACAATCATACAATGCAGAATTAAATGAAATTGAACTTAACCTCTTGACCCTTCTTTTACTCCAAGATCTATTTTTAAATGAAACTGTTTAAAAATTATTCAAGAGAATGGCAAAGTGGAATTGGAGCAGAAAGAATCTTGACAGGAAGGGAGCAGGAGCAAAGGTTAGTCTTCTTGATTTATTTTGAATAGATGGTGACACCCAAGCTTGCTAGGTTATCAAATTGCTTAGATTTCAAAGATAGAAAATAGAATGTCAACAGTGGCATCTATAGTTCTGTGTTGCTCTTCACGATGAAACACAATTTGATTTAAAACTGAAAACATGCTTTTTGTGAAGTGGGAAGAATGCCCTGATATGACCAGAAGGGAAGATTAAGCTATGAAATCCACAAGGAGGCATAGTGTGGGTGAAAAACACTGCAGAAACCCTTGGTAGAAACTGGCTCCAAAGGATTTCATTTTCCCCAAAGAGAAATCTCAGCCACCTTTGCAAATCTCTAAGAGATTGCTTTATATCAGTGGTCTTCCCAGGACCCACGGCATTACCTGACAACTCTTTATTGATAGTGTTGAACCTTACCTGAGTCCTGCAAACCTAAAAAAACAGGGAAGGTTAGAAATCCCCTCACCCTTTTGTGTTCTGGGAAATGGCTTAAGGCAAAGAACCCCTCTCCTATGTCTGAATTAGATAACACTCAAATATGCCCCCTTGTTTATTTACGACAAAGCCAAACACAGACCCTCCAAATTCCCATTCCTTGCTTCATAAGTGATTAGCTGAACTGCCAGTTAACTAAACTCTAGTTAAGCTTCTCTCCTTCCCGAGGTGCCTGAACTCTGGCCAGCATACAACCCACCTGGTCTCCAGTTAAAGCATTCTCTGCCCCACAATGAGTTCAATTCACGTTTTTTTTAATCCCAATTTCTCCCACCCTGGTTTTTCTAGCCTTGCCTACTGCTTCTTATAAAAGAAAACCACTTTTTGTCTAAGCCTAAAGCACTTGCAGCTCTTCTGGTCTCTAGGGCAATGGTCCTCCTCCCTTTCTCCATTTTGCATTACATCCTTTCCAATAAAGTGTCTCCTTACTCAACCCAGACTTGATTCTTATTTAACATTAGAAATGCCAATTCTCAGCGGAGTGCAGTGGCTTACGCCTATAATCCTAGTATTCCAGAAGGCTGAGGCAGGCTGATACCTTGAGCTCAGGAGTTTAAGACTAGCCTGAGCAAGAGTGAGACCCATCTTTAAAAAAATAGAAAAAATTGGTAGGGTGTTGTCATGGGCACTGATGGTCCTTCCTACTCCAGAGGCTGAAGCAGAGGGATTGCTTGAGCTCAGAGCTTGAGGTTGCTGTAAGCTAAGCTGAGGCCACAGTACTCTAGCCTGGCATAACAGAGTGAGACTGTCTCCAAAAAACCCCAACTAAACAAAAAAGAAATAGCAATTCTTGGGCTTTATCATATACCTTAAGAATCAGAAACAGAGGGGTGGGAGATGGTATGCACCCAGATACAGTGTGGGAACCACTTCTTACAGCATCCCACTAAGGGTCTGATGAGCGCATTCAACACTAACTCCCTCCAGGCTCGGCTCACGTAGCTCAGAGGTTACGGCGCCAGCCACATACACCAGGGCTGGTGGGTTGGAATCTGGCCCAGGCCAGCTAAACAACAAAGACAACTATAACAAAAAAATAGCCAGGCGCTGTGGCGGGGGCCTACAGTCCCAGCTACTTGGGAGGCTGAGGCGAGAGAACTGTTTAAGCCCAGGAGTTTGAAGTTGCTGTGAGCTATGACGCTATGGTACTCTACCAAGAGCGACATAGTGAGACTCTGTATCAAACAAACAAACAGAAAAACCCACAAACAAAAATCACTAACTCCCTCTTGCTCTCTTGCTCGTGTTTCACTCACGGTTTCTGAAGCTTATGTTGGAAAGTTTCTTAGTGTCCCATAGACCACTTATCCCATAAAGCCATTTCCCAATGCCACGCAAGGCCACAGAGTGCCGTCTCCCCTACTGGCCGTTGGCTGAGCTGAGCAAGCCCGAACTCGCACAGACTTACATCTCCGTCCATTGGCCTCTGGTCATCATAGTCCCTGGTGGGGCTGATGTCCTGCCGCATGACCCAGATGGGCTCTTTGGGCTCGTCGGGGGTGTAAGGCGAACGGATGGTCCTGGTTTTCACCTCCTCGATGGCCTCCTTGATGTCCTTGATGGCCAGGGAGATGGCATCCCTCTTCTCCTTGCTGTACCGTTGTCCCACCTCGCCGCCGCCCACAGGGCCCACCACCGGCCGTTGTCCCGCAGGAGCCTGCAGCCCCGGGCTGTCGGGGCGGCCTCCGCCAGGGGTAGGGGCGCGCTCCAGGTCCTGCTCGGCCTCGGGCATGTCCTCGGCTGCCTTGTCGAGGCTCTGCGAGCTCATGCTCTGCTTCACCTCGGCCACGATCTGGTCGATGTCCTCCTCCTGCTCGTAGCTGTCCATGCGCGGGTAGGGAGCGAACTCGGCCTCCTTCTCGGGACTGTCGGACTCGCCATCGGAGCGCTCATCGTAGTGGTGCAGCCGCGCGCCCAGGGCCTCCTGTCGGTAAGCTGCGGCCTCGTCGCGCTCCTGTTCATAGAGCCGCAGGCCATCGCGCGCGTCCAGCTCGGGCGCGTCCCCGATCTCCTCGTACACGTGCTCTTGGAGGCCGCCGTAGTCGGCGTAGGGCTCAGCGTAGGGCTCGTCCTCGCCGCGGTGGAAGAGCCGGTGCGTGTAAACGTAGCCCGAGTAGGCCGCGTTCATGGCCTCCTCGTGCTCCAGGGAGTGGAAGTGCAGGTGGTTGGGTAGCGCACGGCGGTGCGCGGCCTCGGCGTGCTCGGCCTCCGCCTGCTCCGTGTACTCCTCGGCCTCAGGCCGGTACTGCACTGCGTAGGCGCTCTCGTCCTCCGGGTCCTGGGCGCGCTCCGCATCGTAGCCGTCGCGGGCCGCCGCGATCACGTCGCCCTCCGCTGTGTCCGTGTGGTTATGGAAGCCACTCTCCGTGCTGGCCGAGCGCGCCAGGCACTCCCCGCGCTCCTCCTCCTCCTGCCCTAGCGGGGCACGGAGGTCCTCGACGGGGCGCCCTCGCTGGTGGCGGCCGGCATAGTGCGGCTGCTGCTGCGGCTGTGGCTGCTGCTGCTCCTCCTCCACCCCTGGGTGCTCCAGGTCGGCCTCCACCGACTCGTTCACCTCCCCACCTGCCGCCTCGTCGGTCACCTCCACCTCTGCGGACCCCTCCAAGTGGTTCATGGTGGGCGTCGGGGACGGCTCGGAGAGAGGCTGGGCCCGGCTCACTGTGCTCTCATTTTGCTCCACGGGGCTGGGAAGACAAGAAGCGGAGAGGCTATTACGTGGTTCATACTGTAGGAGAGTTCCAAGATAGTCGTAAGAACAGCTACTGTTGATCCCTTTTGAATCTGGGTAAATTAAAAAATGACTGCAAATTTAAACTCAATCTGACAGCACGTACATAGCTTATTTTCTTCGTAGCATGCCCCATAATTTGTAATTACACAACTACTTGTTTAATTGCTTATTTGCTTTCTCCTTTCTCCGCCAGAGCCTCCTGGGCCGTGCATTCTCCACCGTGCCTCCTGCCCCGGTTCTGGTTCGGAGGCATGTGAGTAGAGTACTACATTGAATGGGCCAATTGGCACATGTGCCATCTGCTAACAGATAAATCTCTCCATATTAAACTAGAATCCTAGATCCTTTAGAAACAACTCTTTAAATAAATTTCAAGGAAAAATAACCAACAAGTGGCTATAAGTATGCAGCCCTTCTGAGCCAGGCTATCACCTGTCAGTGGATGTCTGCACTGGCTCTGGCATTGTTGCCTCTGTTACACTGGGAAACTGGCTTGATTTTCTGAACCTTCAGGATGTGACTTGGACTTATGTCCTACATGCAGGATGTTAACAGTTATGACACAGGGTAAAAGAGACTCTTGTGGCCAAATAAATATGGAAAATGCTGGCTTACAACTGACTTTTCATTGTCAATAGGAAGAAGATAAGGGATGCAAGGTTTCTCTAATTGTTTGACCTGGAAACTTTTTTCCCCTAGAATCCAGTGCACTGACAAATACAGCTAGTTTCTAATACTAGTCAGGTCCACACTGTGGATTCCATATCCAGGGATTCAACCAACCACGGATGAAAATATTTGGGGAAAAAATCACAATAAAAAATAACATAAAAATAAAGTATAACAACTACAGGTATTCACATAGTGTTTATATTAGATATTCTAAATAATTTAGAGATTATTTAAAGTATATGGATACACAGGTTATATGCAAACATGATGCCATTTTATATAAAGCTGGGGCCCCCAACCTCTAGGCTGGGGACCAGTACGAGTTCCATGGCCTGTTAGGAACCCAGACACGCAGAATAACCACCTGAGCTATGCCTCCTGTCCCCTCCCCTCACCCCCTGGAGGAAAAACTATCTTCCATGAAACCAGTCTCTGGTGCCAAAAAGGTTCCAGTCTATAGCCTTTTAGGAAACGGGCCACACAGCAGGAGTTGAGTAGCAGGTGAGCCAGTGAAGCTTCATCTGTATTTACTACTGCTCCCCATTGCTGGCAGCCTGAGCTCTGCCTCCTGTCAGATTCTGGTCCCTTACACCCCCACTTCCATGGAAAAACTGTCTTCCATAAAACCAGTCCCTGGTGCCAAAAAGGCTGGGGACTACTGATGTAAGGGACTTATTCACAGATACTGGTATCTTCTGGGGTCCTAGAACCAATCCCCCACAGATACCAAGGGAGGATTGTACTCATTTCTCCCATGTTACCCTGGACCTAAACTTTTATGATTTTATGAATTACCATGATAGCCAGAACTGGATAACAAGGCTGATTTTTTAAAAAGATACATAGGTCTCTTTATCTGATTCCAGAGATACTTGTACCTATAAAGATAGATTTGGTTTCAAACTCTCTCCATTTTTCTTATCACAAGATAGCTTAATAGCACAATCTGTGCCAAGTATATAGAAATAGATACAAAGAATGTAAAGAACAACAAGAACAGGCAGGAATCGTATCATTTTAAGGTCCCTGTGGTAAATGGGCTCAACAAGATGTGTTAGCTTTTCTCTTCTGGAGAGCCCCTCTTATGAATGGACAGAATAGATGGGAAGTGAATTTTGTATTGTATTCTACAAGGTCTTGCTCTGTTGCATAGATGAGAGTGCAGTGGCATTGTTACAGCTCACTGCAACCTCAAACTTCTTGGCTCAAGTAAGCCTCCTGTGTTAGCCTCCCATGTAGCTCAGACTATGAGCATGTGCCACCAGGCCTGGCTAATTTTTCTATGTTTGGTAGAGACGAGGTCTCATCCTTGCTTAGGTTGGGGAAGTGAACTCTTAAAAGTAATAGCAGACATCTCCAGGAGGACCAGGGACATCTGCTTAACTCTCTGGGACTGGGATGTATTATATTCTACTCCCCTCCACTCCAGAACCACAGCAATTTCCTTTCCACATTTGTGACAGCCCCATAGTAACAGAGGCCATTACGCAGATGGCAAGTCTACCTTCAAGCAGAAGTATCATGTTTCCTCCATTCCTTGTTGGATCCACCCTTAACTGATGCTAAGTAGAAGAAAACAGTCATGGTTTACCAGAGACGAACAATCCTTAGTGCTTCCTCACTTGACACCAGTCCCACTTCATACAAATTAGACCCAGGGTCTTTTGAAAAACTGTGTGCTCCTCTCACTAACTCTTAAAAACAATGACGATGGCTTCACTAGAAGAAAGTTTTATAAAACTAAGAGTCTCCCTTGGGACTCTGAACAGGTTAATGCTCTGAACAGAAGAGGCAGGTGTTAATGCCGAGGACCTGCTGGTTAAATGGCCTCCAATATATTATGGAAAATACAAAAGAAATTACAGTTCAACACAAGACACGGACAACAACAGTGTAACCAAGTTTCCTTTATAAGAAGTGTTAAGACAGCAGATAAAAATTTCATTGAAGGTACATTGGTTCCATAATGTACAAGCCCAATTCTATCCTGATTCTATCTCTGTTAGGTGTAGTCAGTGTTAGAAATACAATAACAAAAACCATACAAAGCACCTAAACGGCCCACAATTCATGATAACCATATGTGAAACTGACCAAAATACTGTCTTCAGTGAAAATGGCGTTCTTTTGTAGCTTGAGGGACATCTATTGACAAGTGTATTAAAAAGAAATTTTAGCTTATTCTGGGTTAAAATCATAGATAACCAGAGAATCCCTTATTGATTCAAAGGAAATAACATTTCCATGTATGTCCATACAGTAAATCTTGGTAAAGCAAGCTCTTGGAGAGGGGGGAATAGTGTTAAAATAATGAAGTTTTGGTACACTAGAGCTTTCTGTTCACTCGGTACATTCTCCAACCTTCAAGGGAGTATTTATGCATATAATGTATTTCACTCACCATCATGGTTTCAAGAATATGGTTTGGGTTGTGTTATTGCAACGTGTTAATGAATAGTAGACATTGACTCTCAGGGTTTCTCTAGGATGAAGGGTACTAGCAACTTTTAAGGGATGAGCTAAAGTTGATGGTCAGGTCCCCCACTAGCATATGAAAGGACTGTTCTCCATACCCTGGCAACTTTGAGAGTAGTATTTATAAAAAAAAAAAAAAATAGAGGCTTCTTCTTTTTCTTTTTTTTTTTTTT
>NW_003852401.1:27564867-27587196 GCF_000181295.1 Otolemur garnettii
TTTTTTTTTTTTTTGTAGAGACAGAGTCTCACTTTATCACCCTCGGTAGAGTCCCGTGCTATCACAGCTCACAGCAACTCCTGGGCTTAGGCGATTCTCTTGCCTCAGCCTCCTGACTAGCTGGGACTACAGGCGCCTGCCACAATGCCTGGCTATTTCTTAGTTTTTGTTGCAATTTGGCCAGGGCCAGGTTTGAACCCACCCTTGGTATATGGGGCTGGCACCCTACTCACTGAGCCACAGGCACCGCACAGAGGCTTCTTTTTTAAAATGTCAGGTTATTGTGAAAATATATATTGATTCAGCCTTTTTGAAAAGCAATTTAGCAAGATGAATTAAAGTCTTCAAAAGGTTACCTACCTTTTGCTCCAGGAATTCTTAGAGAAGACTAAAAAGAAAAACTCAGATGTGGACAAAGATGTTTCTCACAGTATCTGCCTCAAAGGGAAAAATTATAAACACTAAAAATTAAGCACTAACATTTTTGACGTACTTATAAATGCAGTGCTAAGCATGGTAGCATCATATTGCCATCCAGAAAGATGTGGGTGTTTTCTTGCAGGGCACCAGTTCCCACACACTCCAACTCAACCGTCTAGAGCTGATGAAATCCTCCCTCCTCACCCTCCCTCCCCTTGGCTCCCAACCTGGCCTCTTCCTGTACTTCTGTATGCTACAGCACCACCATCCCCCCCACTAGCACATCTCTTCCTCATCTCCTTCCCCAAACTGATGCCCAAGCCCCTTGTCTTAGTAACTCTTGGATCGTCCTCACCACCACTGCCCTGTCATGGTCTATCTTGCCTACAAGATTGTTTCCCTGTTCCCTTGTTTCCCTGACTCTGACTTCAGTCCCCTCCCCACAGCCAGCCTGATGATCTCTCTAAAGTACAAATCTAAATCCCAGCTTACTCCTCAGGAACTTCAATGGTTCCCCTCTAGTGCACAGCACCAGTGCTTAGTTCACGGTACCAGCCACTAGTAGACACTTTCCACATAACAACTCGTTCAATTCTCACACTAGCCAGTGAAGAAAAGACTGTCATTAAAGGAGCTATAGGGAGGTTAGGTGATTTCCCCAGGCTGTGCATCTGGGGAGAGGAAGAACACTAGCTCTTTTTTTAAGAGTCTTGCTGTGTCACCCTGGTTAGAGTACCATAGCAGCATCTTAGCTCACTGCAACTTCAAACTCCTAGGCTCAAGCCATCCTCCTGCCTTAGCTTCCCAAATAGCTGGGACTATAGACATGTGCCTCGATGCTCAGCTAATTTTTTCTATTTTTTTTTTGTAGAGATGTGGTCTCATTCTTCCTCAAGCTGGTCTCAACCTCCTGAGTTCAAGTAATCCTCCCACCTTAGCCTCCCAGAGTGCTACGATTGAGCCATAGGCCTGGTCTGGCACTGGCCTGTGATCCCTGTTCTGTCTCTAAGGTTTGGACTCTTGAGTCCTATTCTTGGCAACTAAGCCCTTGGGCCACTTCACCCTGTAGCCTCATCTCCATGCCTCACTCTATGCCCTGTGTTCTAACACCTAAAGTCCTGGAGCTGGCCCCCAATGCCTTCCCTATTCTTAGGACATATTTTTACCTGTAGCTTTTCTTTTGTGAGTCTTTCTTGTCTTCCCTAGAATGAGTTCAAACTTAATGAGTATCCAAGGAACATTTTAGGCACTGGGGCAGGCACTGAGCATGTAAGACCAGGCCTCCCTGTCCTAAGGTAGACCCTGTACTACTAGCCATGGGGGAGGGCACAGGGAAAGAAGAGGGCCAGACAACAAGGTAGATAAGTAAAGAAGGGAACTTCACAGTGATACATTTTCAGGGAGAAACCACAACAGGGTAATGGTATAAAAAGTGACTGAGGACAGGGTGTATGTAGATTTTTGAGCTGAGGTCTGAATGATCAAGGAAGAGGCAGCCTGGTAAAGATCTAGACTTGCTGTGTCCAAACACAGAAATATTTGTGGACAGGTGTAGAAAGAGTAAGGGACAGTGAGGTGGGAGACGAGGATGGAGGGATGGGAACGGGTCATATCAGGCAAGGTCTGCTACAGGATGGCCAAGGGTATGAATTTTATTTCAAGTGTAGTGGCATGCACTGGGGAGTTTTAAGCAGAAGGTTGATAAGGCCTAAATCACCCCATCCTTTGTCCCTACTGTCCTCTATCTCATCATATATATGTATGTGTATATATACACATATAAACACACGCACACACACACATATAGTACCTGCCATTCTGAGCAACAATTGTTTATAAATATGAAGTCCCAGGGAAAAGAGGTCCTATCATTTAGCTTTGATTCCCTCAGTGCCAGACAAAGAGGGCAAATATATAATAGGTAGGGAAGGGATTTTTAGTGATTAAAAAAGAAAGAAAAAACCCCATTCCCTCACCTTTCTCACCCAATAGACATCAGCATGATCAGCCTTTGGAGAAGAACTCATTTCTTCTTCCCATCTTGAATCTTTGCTGTGCTCATCCACCCACACAAACTCTGTTACCTTCTTCTGCTTTAAGTGTCCAAAGAACCCTAATAATTCAACATTCTCCTACATTTCAGTGTTGTTGATCCAGTGAGCATTTATTGGACATGTACCAGGCAGTGAGCAAGGCAAATAGGATGCAAAAAGTTCTAAACCTACTTTCAAGACAGACAGTTGCAATTATTATAATATCTGGTGATAAGCGCAAAATAGAACTAGGTTAAGATACCAAAGGAGGCTGGAGTTAAAACAATGAGAACAACTGCATCACCCACTGAATCACATTAAGCGCTGCTGTTGCTGTGGGCTCTGGATTTCAGAAGCCAGTGAGCATCGTAGGCAGGCCTAAGAAAGGAGCGCCATCATCCAATCCCTGGCTTTGATTAGCCTCCTTGTGATCCGGAGGCTGAGGCTGAGGCCTGGGGAACAACTGGCAGATGAAAATCCCTCCCCTTTTCCAAGACGGCTGATGAAGCCATAGGCAGGGCAGTCCCCTCCTCAGGAACACCTACACAACACGAAGAAGGGCTGCTGTGGTGTCCCAGAGCAGGAGTGAGAGTCTCCATGATGCCATGGTGAGGCACAGGTGGCTTTCTGGCTCATAGTTTGCGGGACAAGGTGAACAAGGGCAGAGAGGTCACTGCAGTGTGTGTGTCAGTGTGCAGGTGTGTATGTGGGGGTCGGGGGGGGGGGTGTTAGTGCAGGTTCAGGGAAAACACAGGAAGACAGATGAGGGGGGAGAAATGGGAAAAGAAGACCAAAGACTGGAATCTTCCTCTGAAACACAGAAATGAATAGAATTCCATTCACACAGAAGTTTCTGTACTTTTGCGTGTATTTAAGAAGAACAATAAGAACAATACCGCCTGTGGACTTAATGAGCGTTGTTGGTCTTTCCCTGCTGGAGGTGGAAGTCGAGTCTCATTTCTTGGGTGTACAGCCCGTCCTAAGGTACCAGCACACATGCTGCTTCTGTCAGTAGCTCAGTCACCAAGCCAGGAGGGGCAGCCTAAGATGCCCCTGACACCGTGGCCATTCATTAATGTCCACAGCAACAAACACAAGCAGTTGTGGTTGCCAAACATATTTATGTCCTGGATGCAGTAGTCTATCTCTAACACACACCACATGGGGAGATTAATGGTTCTCATTATTTAAAAAAAGGATTACAGAAATAGAATTCCCAGGTACTCAACCCTATAAAAATGTTTTCCTTCCATGAGTTGGACCGATTGTGCAACATCTAGTAGGGAATTCAAAGGACATCAAAAACTCTGCTTGAGCTCCCCAGGCCCTCAGCCACACTGCATTTTACCTAATTAGAATGTCCCATCTATTTCCTATTGGGATCCTGATACTAAAGGTATGATACTCATACTGGTAGATTACAAAAAAAAAAAAAATACCAGTGATTAGTCCATTTAAAGACAATAAATAGTACAGACAAGGTAAAATCACAAAGCTGACACCCCAGTGTGGAATCAGGTTCTGCGTGTCCTCCCGGCTCCCTGTACTGGCTCTCCAGATGATCCATGGCATGCAGAGAAGTGACCAGGAAATCCAGACAGGAAGCCTCAGGGCACAAACAGCCCATCTGGGTGCTCTGGGTCCTGGCCTCTACCTCCCTCCTCTCCCTAGGGCACACGCCGTCTGGCCCTCTCCCATTGCCCTCTTCCATCAGTTGTAGGCTCAGGCTGCTCCTAGTCTCTGTCCAATCTCAGTTTTAGTCCTAGCTTTGCCCCTCACTCTAGGATTAGAATCCAGCCCCTGATCTTCCATCCAGTGATTTGGGGTTTCCCTTGTGCACAGGGTACCCCAGCGTTAGCTGCCTTGCCACCTTAGGTACTCCATTTTTTTTTTTCGAGACAGAGTTTCACTATGTCACCCTTGGTAGAGTGCTGTGGCATCACAGCTCACAGCAACCTCCAACTCTTGGGCTCAAGTGATTCTCTTGCCTCAGCCTCCCAAGTAGCTGGAAAACAGGCGCCCACTACAATGCCTGGCTACTTTTTGTTGTGGCTGTCATTGTTGTTTAGCTGACCTGGGCTGGGTTTGAACTCGCCAGCCTCAGTGTATGTGGCTGATGCCGTAACCACTGTGCTCTAGGTGCCAAGCCAGATACTCCATTTTTTGCATCAAGAATGCCAGTGGTTCATCTGGATGGGACTCATTGATTCTGGCCATATCCATAGACATGATGGACTGCCTGCTGCCCTGAACTTCCATCTACACGTGGAGCTCAGCTTGCCTTCTGGCACCTGCCCCTAGTAAGTGGGTCATGGCCTTTCTCAACCACCCTGGGGAGACTTTATACTTACAGGTCTCAAAGGTGCTGCCTTTGCTCAAAGACTTTGCTTGCTCCCTCTGTTTCTGAACAGCTTCTAAAGTTAATTTATGGGATTTAAAATTACCAGCAAATCATTCTCAATATTCTATTGTAATATTCAGTCATATTTGATTTTTTTCATTACTAAAAGATTTATCAGCATCTTATTTATAAGAGTTTGCTATAAGTGGTGCTTTATAGTCTTCAAATATCAAATCTGGCTCTAAAGGTTTATCGCATGATCTACTTCTCCGAATGAGGAATTGTAATACCGTGTTTCCCTGAAAGTAAGACTCTGTCTTATATTTATTTTTTCTCAAGAAGACACACCAGGGCTTATTTTCAGGGGATGTCTTATTTTTATTAACTATAATACAACAATCTACATTTATTCAAATATAGTTAAGTCATCCTCTTCTGGAACCTGACAGGAGGAGCTGACCTTGTTGGTGGGGCTGGCGCTAGTGATGCGTGAACTCCTTTCCTCTAGCCGTTTGCACGTGCACAATAAGATGCCTACGACTGCGGTTACCACACGTGCACCTGCACAAGTGCCAACGGCTGGGAGAAAGGAGCTGTGGCAGATAAAAGGTATTCCAGTCTTCCTTACCACTCCATGCCAAAATGCATGGCTAGGTCTTATTATCGGGGTAGGGCTTATATTTAACAAATGCATAGAAATCCTGCTAGGGCTTATTTTTTGGGTAGGTCTTATTTTCGGGGAAACACGGTAGTTAAAAGGACAGACTTGGGAAACAAGATGCTTGAATTTGAATCTTGATTTTATCAACATAATAGCCTTTGGCTTTGGAAAAGTTACTCACAGCAAATGCTCCAGTTTTTCATTTCTAAAATGAGGATAATAATATTATCTATGGCATGGGGTTACTGTAAGAATGCTAGAGGTTAATATAGACAAAGAACTTACAAGAGTGTGTGATACTTTTAAAAGTATTAACATCTATTAGTATATTTTCCATATACACCATGATTTCATATTTAACAAATCAATATATAATTTTTAAAAAGCAAAAAATTAAAAATGTTAATATAAACGACTTGAGCAGATGGTGCATTGATTAGTATCGCTGTTTCCTAAATAAGGCTATGTAGAGGTGGAATACTACTTTTAATCTGTTTTGAAACAAGGCTGGGGGTAGATAAATCCATCAAATAATAATCACAAATGCTGAATTACGCATAGGTGAGTAGATGGCGTGCTTTGCACACTACGTTTCTAACCCTCACAACAGTCCCAGTGGGTATTATTTATCACCTCCACTTGCTGATTATGAAGCAGAAGCTCAGACAGTTTAAATAACATGTCCAAGGTCACTCCGAGCTGAAAGGGGTGGAGGTCGGCCTGCCTGGCTTTCACTGTTCATGTTCTTCCTATTATATTCCACTGAGCCCATAAAGTGATACGATTGATTTTTTAAACAAACATCTAAATTGGTGTAATCCCTTTCATAATAGTCACCTCGGCAGACTCTGTACTTATATGTTCCAAGGGCACTGCCTTTGCTAAAAACACTTTGGCCACTCCTATACTGGAATTGATTTCAAAGTAATTCATGGGCTTTGAAACTACCAGCAAATCATTTTCAATGTTCTCTAGTCATATTTTGTTATATCTGATTTTTTACCTCAAAGGGAATCATCCGGCTTTATCATCTACCTTATTTGCAAGAGTCGACTACGAATGCTTTTTGATGGTCTCCAGATATCAAATAGATACCTAAAAGATGAAGGTAACAGCCCAGATTATTAAAAAGACTCTGGTTCAAGTTCTAAATTCCAAAAAAAGGCTTTAAACATTGTTCCGATGGTTTGTTTAACATAAGCCTTCCTCCTCACGGAGGAAACAGAAGGACAGAGGCCACCTGGAAGAATATATACTTGTGTGATAGCTGCAAAACCAGGTTCGTTTCTTTCGTCCCACCTGGAAATCTGTATAATTGGGGCTAATGCTAACCAGGCAGGAAAATTAATTCCTTGGATTAATTTACTAGTGCCAACTACAAAGCTCTGATCACAGCGCAGCCTTTGATTAAAGAGCAAAGTCTGAATTTATGCATATTGTCTAGCCCTTTGTCTAGCACTTTAATAATCAAATCGGTCATTTATCATTCTGATTCTAATAAAATACATGAAATAAGCTTACGGCAATCACTGAAACTCAAAAGGGAGATCTTGCCAATTTTATAGAAAACTCAAAAGATATTCTCTGGAAATCAAAGCCAATTAAAAGTCTATCTGAAGTTTTGTGGAATATTTCTAGTATGAAATCAAATGTATCTAATAATCCATAAGTTATTGATGGTATTTTCTTTTCTTACAATCCCTTTTTTATGCTGCTACACAATTTCCTTTCAACCCCCCCCCCACTACATTTATTATCTCTGTCACTAATTACACTCAGTTCAAGGGTCTTAAGTCATCAGTTACAATCTATCTGGACCATTCTCCTGATACTTCTATTTTACAGAAGGCTCCACACACACAAACAGCACTGTGATGTTAAGGATAGTTAATCTCTAAAATCAGCTCAGCTATGTTAGTTTTCAGAGGCTCATTAATTCATCCTGCAAAAGGAGATGGAAATGGAAATATCAAGTGAAGGAAGAACAGAACAGTAAATTCATTAACGTGCAGTCTTTCCTTTGAGACCCCATCACCCCAAATTTACTGCTATTGTTACTTTTACAAATTATTTGGCTCATTAGAAAGTCAGTTAACTTGCTCCTGTCTATTCCCTCAAATCCTCAGTAGCTTCCTCTAGCATCTTCCTTCCAAATTTACACCAGAATGTCAGCCACCATCCTAATTATGAAGCTTCAAATTGAATTTTTGTTTCTGACCTTCTTTTAATTCATAGGTCAGGAAAGCAGCAAAGGGTATGCTGGCCATGATCCTCAAACATTTTTTCAGGTATGCCTCAAATCTGCCATGCAAAGGTGACATTAGACGATTAAAGACAGCTGTATTCAGGAAGGGTCACTCCCTAACAATTCAGCTTTACAACTCCCAGAAAACAAAATCCACTAAGCGACTATCAGGCAGCAACAATGGAGATGACTTGAATTTGAATCTGATGAGCCAGAAATCCCACAATGGTCCAAAGCCTCCCGAGACAGTCAGCTCTTCTCAGTTCTGTCATGTTAACAAAAAGCTAACCAGGAAAGAAACAAAATGTGGGGAAAGGTGAAAACGCCTTTGTCTTCCAAATGACTCCCAGGTAATCTGGAAACTCATGAGAGTTCATTGGCCACGTGGATTAGAATGTAAAGAGACAGGCTAACTGCACTACCCCTTCTTCTAGTCCACTAATTTCATTTAGGCCCCAAATAAGGAAAAGGACAGTGAAATCCAAATGTGGTTTTCTAGAATCCGTGGCCTTTCAATCACTTCAAGGAAAAACATGAACTTCCAAAAAATTTCTTTTCAATTTTCTTTATTAAAAAAAATAGTGTAAATTTTACTTTAGATGTTATAGGGAATATCTTCATTGATGAAATTTTCCTAATTCTTCCATCTCAGTCATCAGCCACAGTACCCACCCTTTTCAACTTTCTCTTGCCTAGTCCTGAGTCTTCATGGGTCATGTCCCTTCCTCCTGGATCAGAAAAAAAAAAAGTAATGTAATGATTTAAAATAATGAGTAATAATTTAAGTTCCTAGCAGTCACATTAAAAAGTTATTTTAAAAAGTAATTTTAGGGGCCGGGCATGGTGGCTCATGCTTGTAATCCCAGCACTTGGGAGGCTGAGGCGGGTAGACTGCCTGAGCTCAAAGGTTCAAGAACAGCCTGAGCCAGAGCAAGACTTTGTCTCTAAAAAACATAGCCAGGCATTGTGGCAGGCACCTGTAGTCCTAGCTCCTTGGGAGGCTGAGGCAAGAGAATCGCTTGAGCCCAAGAGTTTGAGGCTGCTGTAAGCTATGACACCACACCACTCTACTGAGGGTGACAAACTGAGACTCTGTCTCAAAAAAAAAGTAATTTTAATAAAATATTTTATCTATCATATTCAAAATACTATCATTTCAACATAGATCAATATAAAAATTATTATTATTATTTTACATTTAGAGCACATCTCAATTTGGACTAGCCCCATTTCGAGTGTTTGATAACCACACGTGCCTGGTGGCTACCATGTTGGACAGTGTGGAGTTCTCAACCTTTCTTCTGGGCCTCCCAAATACTCCTCTTTATTTTGCAGAATCATTTAGATGTGTTCAAGCTCTTCTGAAAGTATATACCATCACCTTCTTACAGCCTACTGTTCAACAAGCAGAAGACCTTCCAATTACCAGAATTTTCTCTTTTAAATAATAGGAGATTATGAATAACAAGTAAATAAGTGAGTAAAGCTTGGTTTTCACTGTGTTGCTATGACTCAAAAATGTGTCATAGCTATACTGCCTGGCTATACTGGACCAGTTACATATTCCTCCCTGCACCAATCTTCACTGCTGTCCTTTAATCGCAGATCTTCTTGGGCCCCTAGTCCATTCCCAGTGCACCTGCTCCTTCCTCTCTCTGCCACTCCCAGGTTCTCCCTCCCTTTCCTCATTTGTGCCCCGCACAGATAGATAATCTTCAGGTACAGTGCCGCAGCAAACTCACAACACCAACAGTCTCTGCCGCAGAAAACAGCAGGAGAGGTTGCTCAAGGATGCCTCAGGCAACAAAGCCAAGAGAAATGAAAACCCTTTCTCTTACCTGCAGGAGGGGTAGAAGGGATTGGGGAATGGAGTCAGAGCAGGAGACATAGCAGTTAAAAATGGACAATGGGTCAGAATGGTGAGATCTGTAACGCAGTGGCTGTGTGACCTCAGGCCATTCACTTGACCTTACTGAACCTAACTTTCCTCTTCTCTAACTGGGGAGAATATAATACTAGCTACTTCGCAGGCTTATTTTGAAGATGAAATGAGTTCATGTAGCTCCAAGAACAAGAATAAAAAAAATACTTGTCAACCCATAGGCTGTACAACCCCAAGAGTGAACCTTAATGTAAACTAGGGACCTTGAGTGATAATGGTGTGTCAATAACTTCATCAATTTTAACACATGTGCCTCTCTGGTCTGAGATGCTGATGGTGGGAAGGTTGTGTGTGTATGTGCGAGGGCAGGAGCATGAAACATGGGAGCTCTGTAATTTCTGTTAAATTTTGCTGTGAACCCCAAATTGTTCTAAATAATAAAATATATAGGGAGATACAGATTCCATTATTTAAAATATATAAGTAAGGTTACTCCACTTTAACTGAAGCTGAGATGACATATGGGTTGGCCACAACTCTGTCAGTGTCCTCTCACTATCCCAATTCTAAGACCTGATGAGTCCAGGTGTAGCTGGCAGGAATCTGACTGGCACAGGGGGTCTCTTCCTGACCACCTGGCTCAAATACCACCCTCTGACATCTGTGCATGTAACTGCTATTTCTGGAGCCTCCTGCCAAGCTCCAGCCCACACCCAGGGCTTCTGGCTCACAAAGTGCCTGTTCACCCGTGGATACCAGTCAGCTCACATCTGCCACTGTGCCCTTCCAGCACGCTACAACCAAGGCTCATGATTTCAGCTTGCGCTTCAGTGAGCTGTGAGATGTTCTGCTTGCCCACCTCTCAGCAGCCTGCTTCAGCTGACGATACCAAAGCTCTTCACACCCATCCATGTCCAACTCAGGAGAATCACGTCCCTGAGTCAGCAAGCAGCTTAGAGCCCTGGATTTGCAATAAATGATTGATTCTTACAACCTTTCCTCATCTACAAAATGGGCCAAAGAAGGGTAATTTGAAAGTATCTAAATTATCATTCAGAGGAATTTACATAGCTACTCACACATGAAGTGGGTGAAATGACATAAGTACAAACATAGTTTGAGTTCCCAAAAGACTGGAAATTAAAATGTCCATCGTTAGGAAAGAACTTAATGGTGTGTCCATGGATAGAATTCTATACAACACAAAGAGGGTGATCTTCATGTTAGATACAAAAAAAAAAAAAATGCCCTGATCTGAGAGAAGGGGAAAGAATATACAGGGTAGACAAGAACTTTATGTGCAATTTATAATAGTTTAACAGTAAATTGAACACGAATTTTATGTCCACCCTGTATATCTGTAAACATCTCTGAAATGACAAAAAATAACTACCAGTGGCTACTTCTCTTCAGGGGAGGAAGAAAAGGAATGAGAATTTGGCAGAACGAGGGCTGGGATGGGATGGAAGCTTTTCACCACATGCTCTTTTGTATTTTTTAAAGTTTGAACTGTGAACCTATTGTAAAAAACACCACATAATGGAAATAATAACCCAATCTTGCCTGCCTGATGGAGGTGGTGATGGCTTGATGAGCTGTAAAGTCTCTGAGGAATTTTATCCTCAGCTCTTGTTGAGGAAGGGCTTTGAGGCTGGGCTGATGAGCCGAATCCCAGTAAACCCCCTTCTGTCCTTCTACTCAAGGAGTTTTCCTACCGCGTGTCAGGCCTCTTGCTGCCATGCTGGTACTCAACTCCTGTGTTTGCTTAATCCTCACTATTGCAGAGTGATGTCTGCTGCCAGACTGCTGGGTTGGGGCAAAACAACTGTAGTATTGGTTGCTGTACTTCTGTGGGAACTCCTAGCCCAGGATGAGGTCCTTTCAGTCTGTCCTCCAGAAATTCAATATTCTCAGTTCACTGATGGTTATAATTGTACACTTAGAGAAATTTAGAAGTGGAGGGGCTGCCAAAGCTTAACAAATCCCATTCTTTTTAGACCAAAGCCATGCGCGTGTTAATGAAACTTGCACTAGAGCAGTGGTTCTCAACCTTCCTAATGCCGCCACCCTTTAATACAGTTCCTCAGGTTGTGGTGACCCCCAGCCATAAAATTTTTTCGTTGCTACTTCCTAACAGTAATTTTGCTACTGTTATGAATTGTAATGTGTTTTCTGATGGCCTTAGGCGACCCCTGTGAAAGGGTCGTTTGACCCCCAAAGGGGTCGCAACCCACATGTTGAGAACTGCTGCCCTGGAGCTCGTTGCTCTTTCCACACCTTCCACTCTTCTGCCATAATGCCCGTGTATTCATTTGCAAAGCAGACGTGCTATCCAATCATAGGAGACAGATCTACTAAGTAAAATAGTTATGACAAGATGCTCAGTAAAATTATATTGGAGCAAGGGAAAGTAATAAAAAATATGCAAACATCACAAAGCACGTTTGATTGACCGACCTCCTTTCCACATACAGAACACTTGACTCTCCAGTGTCCTCCCAACACACGTCCTCTGTGTGGAGAGGCTAGGAGCACAGGCCACTTTATCTATGGCTATCTGGATTCAAAATGTAACAGAAATAGGTTCTTTTCCACCCGACATTTGAGCTCATCCTCCATAATGTGGGACAGTCACTAGGAACAACAGGTATAAGCTCTCCTTACATCTAGATGGGGCTATGCATAGTTCTCTCGAAAGGAATGAGAGCCGAAGTGAGGATGTCGTTTCTGGGCTGGGCCATTTAAGCAGTGAACTTGCCTTTACCATGTCCTCTTTCCCTGTCCACTGGCTAAATGCAGATGACTTTGGAACCCAAGGGATATCAGAGTCACAAGAAAGAAGTCCCTAAATCAAACACTTGGAGGAAAATTGGCTACTGACCAGAAATGACCTGTAATGGATTGCTACTATTAGGAAATTAACTTTTAATGTGTTATGATAATAACAGTTTGGAGTTTATGTTATCCTGATAAATCATTGCACAGGGACGTGTCAGTGAGACCTGGAAATAAGCCCAACTCTCAGCTTTAAAAAGGAATCACAAGGTTCATGAGAAAAATACTCTCTTTTCATTGTCTGTGTTTTTATTCTAAAGGTTTATCTGGTTCTTCCAGGGAAGTGTTTTTTAATCTTTTTTATCTAATGGCACACTTGAACTTACATTTAAACCTCTGCAGCACACTTAAATTGTTGACCAAAAAAAGAGGAAAAAAATATACTCACTATGCATTGAAATTCTTTTGAAAATAATTTAATTAATGATCTTTAAAAAGTTTTGTGGTACACCTAAGATCCTCTCATGGCATACTGCTTGAAAATCACTGTTCTGGGGGCAGCACCTGTGGCTCAAAGGAGTAGGGCGCTGGCCCCATACGCTGGAGGTGGCGGGTTCAAACCCAGACCTGGCCAAAAACTGCAAAACAAAAAAAAGTTTTGTGGCACACCTAAGATCCTCTCACAGTACACTGCTTAAAAATCACTGTTCTAGGGATTGCTTCCGTAACGCTACACAATATATCATAATTTATTGATTTAACCTAGGCAATACCTAAAGACTTCCTATTTTCAACCATGAGGAGTTAGCTTAATTTCTCTTTTTTCTTTGTTCACCTAGTATTTAATAATTATTATGGTTTTATTGGTTATATTTATCATTTTAAATCTTTATAATTAAAGATTGACTTTAATGTGTATTGACTTTTTCTGTAAATAACACATCAACCTGTCTTCCCACTTTATCTTTCCCCTTCAACCTGTTGTCAACCACTATTTACTTTTTAGATTTGTCAATACAGCATTTATTTTATTATCAGCAGCAACACTCAAATTAGGGGTCCTCAAACATTTTAAACAGGGGGCCACTTCACTGTCCCTCAGACCGTTAGAGGGCTGGACTGCAGGCCCTGGGACGAGTCTGCTGCTAAGCAGGACATGCAACAGCAATAAAGACACCCGGTGGGCTGGATAAATGTCCTAGGTGGGCTGCATGTGGCCCGCAGGCCGTAGTTTGAGGATGCCTGACTCACATCTTGTATACTTTGCCTATAGGATAACTCTTAAAAATCAACAAAGAGCCATTACTTTCCTACAACTGTAAATAATGTTTACCTGTGTGCCAAGGAATCACCTGGGAATCTTGTTAAGATGCAGATTGGTGGGTCTTGGGTGGGGCCTGAGCTTGGTATTTCTTCTCAGACTCCAGATGATGCTCCTGCAGCTGGTCTGAGGACTACATGTAAGTATTAAGTTTTCAGCAATCAGTGATGCTGATGAGAAGTCTGGTACTAGGCTAATTCACATCTCTCTCCGGTGTCTTTCAATATTTCTTATTCTTGGTGTTTGAAAATTTCAGGAGGATGAGTCTAGATGTTAATCACTGTCCTTTGCCCCTGGTGGGCCATTCGATATGAAGAGCTGTGCCTTCAGCTTTGGAGAAGGTTCTATTATTTCTTTGATCATTTCCTCCTTTCCCCCCAACCCCTGACATTTTACTGATCCTATGTCAGAGTTGTTTTTTGTTTTTTTTAAGACAGTCTAACTTTGTCACCCTCAGTAGAGTGCTGTGCCTCATAGCTCACAGCAACCTCAAACTCTGAGGCTCAAGCGATTCTCTTGCCTCAGCCTCCCAAGTAGCTGGGACTACAGACACTGGCCACATGCCCAGCTATTTTTATAAACAAGATCTCGCTCTGGCTCAGGCTGGTCTTGAACCTGTGAGCTCAGGCAATCCACCTGCCTCGGCCTCCCAGAGTGCTGGGATTACAGGAGTGAGCCACCTCGCCCCACCCTTATGTCACAGCTTTTGAATTGGTCTTCTACTTATCTTTTCTGTCTCCATCTCATTTTCTTCTTCTTCTGTTATGTAGATTTTTTCATCTTGGTTTTTCCCAAGGCCTTCTATCGAATTTTGGGAAAGCCTTGTTTAATCTCTAAAAGCTCTTTTTTATTTTATTATCTGTTTTCATATCACTTCTTTGTAAATATTATGCATTCTTGCAGCTCTCTGAACATACTAATGGGAGCTCTTGTTTGTTTAAAGTGTCACTTTAAAATAACTAAGAGTAAATCATAGATGTCTTGCCACAAAAAATAAGTGAGGTGATGCTTATGTTAATCAATTTGATTTAAACATTCCACACTGTATATCAACTCATCACATTGTACCCCATAAATGTATATAGCTATGATTTAGTAAAACATTTAAATTAATAAAAATAAAGTGACTTGTCTTGCTTCTCTGGGTCAGTTTTCCAGTTTGTCTTTGGCTTTCATGTTGCTATTTTCCCCCACATATTTGGTGATTCTTATTGTCTGTTCATACTCTAGAATAAAAGATTAGGTGGATGGTGTGAGTTTTTCTTGACATTGTACAAGTAAGATCATCTCCCCTACTGTGTTCTGTTTAATAATGTCACTATGTACTGCTGCTTATAAAAACCATTCAGTTATTGATGGTCAATAGATTACTTACATAGTTTTCCTATACAAACAGTGTTTTAATACATATCTTCATAAATGGATATACTTATGGGTGAGTATAGTTATTTCTATGGAAGAAATTCATAAAAATGGGATTGCTGGTTGAAAGTAGTACACATGAAAAAAGCCCAACTTTTTATTATTTTATTTTATTATTTTTAGAGACAGCTTCATGTTGTTATCCTCGGTAGAGTGCTGTAGTATCATAGTTCACAGCAACTTCAAACTCTGGGGCTCACGAGATCCTCTTGCCTCAGCCTCCCAAGTAGCTGGGACTATAGGTGCTCATCACAATGACAGGCTATTTTTAGAGATGGGGTCTCCCTCTAGCTCAGGCTGAACTCCTGAGCTCAAGCAATCCACTTGCTTCAGCCTCCCAGAGTGCTAGGATTACAGGTGTTAGCCAAAAACAACTTTTTTTTTTTTTTTTGGAGACAGTCTCATTTGGTCACCCTTGGTAGAATGCCATAGCATCTTAGCTCACAGCAACCTCAAACTCTTGCATTCAAGCAAATCCCTTGCCTCAGCCTCCCAGGTAGCTGGAACTACAGGTTCATGCCACAGCCAAAAACAACTTTTTAATATGGGAAATTTCAAACATAGGTAAAACTAGAGAGAATAGTGTGATAATTCTCTTAATTCGACAGAGAGGACTGAAGACATGATTAAGGCCAATCTTGATTCTTCATACCCCTCCTCATTTGCACCATCCTCTTAGATTATTTTCAAGCAAATACCAGAAATATAAATATAATAATTTCATCTGAACTTACACACGTTTGCTGTGGCAACATATGCATAATTTCACCGTTTTAACCACTTTTAAATGTACCATTCAGTGGCATTAGAACATTCACGTTGGGTGGTGGGAGGGTAACTGGAAAGATCACCTATATGGTCTGTCTAACAAGGGTACAAGTGAACTTTTCTAGAACTAGAGTATAAATGTTTTAACACAATAACTAAGTAAATGACACAAAGTCTATGTTAACCAGTTTGATGAAAATATTTCAAATTGGATATGAAAACACTACACTGTACCCCATGTTTGCATTAACGTATACAGCTATCATTTAATAAAATAAAAAAAAGAACATTCACGTTGTGTAAGCATTACTGCTATGAGCTAATACACATTTAAATTTTAATATATATTGCTAGGTAAATTCCCCCAAATCTTAGGAATTATTTTCCAGTTTCAAAGAATTTCTATTTCTCTCCTTGTAGCCACTGATCAAGTTTTCTTTTTGGGGGGGGTAGAATAGGAAACAATAAATCTTCCTCTCTTCCTTACCCAAGTTCTGAACTAATGAAGAAACCTACGGTAACTACACAAATGGAGATTTTAAAATGCCATCTGAAAAGCTGGACTGGATAATGTGTGTTTAGATTGGCAATGAAATTGTCTTCTTAGTATTTCATCTCAGTATCAGATAGATGGTCCCACCTCGTCACTGAGACATTTATCAACCACAGGTGTCCCTCACAGGTGCACAGCCTACTGGGGAGCCTAGTGTATGACCAGGAGCACATGGAGAGACCATCCTGTGTGCAGGCAGGGGACAAGAGGACCCAGATGGCTTTGATCCCACACACTCAGCTTCCTTGACCAATCATCCACTTCTAGATTGGAGAAAATAAGGGGATCAGGGAAAGGGGCCAGGAGTGTTATTCCACAATGAATCATCAGGCAGAGGTGGAGTTACCCCAACAGATGTTATCAATATATGTAATTTTCCCCAGTGATGTTTCAACTTGAGTTTCCCTGACAACTTACAAGATGGCCTTCTTTTCAAAGGCTTAGAGGCCACTGCATTTCCTTTGTGTAAACTGCCTGATTTTCTACTGAGTTTTCTTTTTCTTATCCGTGTGTAGGAGGCTTTTTAAATATTAGGGGCGCTAACTTTTTTATCTGTCACACTTTTACAAATGTTTTCCTGCTAGTGTATTATTTGTCTTTTCTTTCCATAGAGAAACTTAAAGGTTTTATTGAGTAATGCCACTCAGCAAAGACAAGGACTGCTTTGCTGTGATAAGACACAATTGAATCTTGGGCAGTCTGGGTTTACTGAAATTCTATAAAAACCCACTGGAAAAGGCTTTAAAAAATACAGTAAAAAGACCTGCTCTAATAGTTTTTACCTCTTTCCCTTACCTGACAAGGATAACCTCATTAAAATCTACTAGTAGTTCCCTAGTTATCCAGATGTCATCTGGTCACTTGCGTGGGCAGAAAATTATGAAATCAATTTAAGCAGTTTGAGGAAGTGAATGAGGTCACTTCAAAATGATTTTAATCTACTGCACTAATTGCACCTCAAGTGCCTGCACACATTTCTCCCAATTTAAAATTCTAATTAGGAGCTGACATCTTTAAACACCTTGGTGATACACCATGGAGGGGGTGGAAAATCTGTGCTGATTTTCCTTTCTTTATCTGTAGATGAAAGAATTTGCTTGTATCCAACATCCACGGAAGTTAAAGATAAGAAAGGCACTTAGAGCTTCCCTGGTCCAAATTCCCTTTTTTTTTTTCGCCTGTGGTGAGGAGAACTCAAATAACTCTTCCAATTTTCCGTAGAAGCCATCCTTAACTTCCTATCCTATCTCTAATTTCCTTCCTATCTTGTGTTTTGCCTTTGTGCCTGGGAAGTAGCAGGACTGCCAAGAAGTCTGCTGAATGATCAGTTACTCAAGGACACATAGCCAGAAATTGTCAAAGTTCCTTCATTCCTGATTTCAGATTCCAACCTGCCATAAACGGCACAGATTTTGGAGTGAAAACCACGTGAGTTAGGATCCTAGCACAGCCATTTGCAAGATGGGTTTTTATCAGCGAGGTTACTAACCCCTCTGGGACTCTTTCCCCATTTCTCCGTTCCCCTTTGTCCTGCCTCAGTCCCGTTCCAGTTAGGCTGTCAGTCTTGTTGCTCCACTGAATCAGCTTCTGTCTGCAGCTCCTTCCTGGCAGTAGTTATACTTGACTCCAGGGCAGCCTTTGCTATAGCCTATCCCACCCCTTTCTCAAAGCGCTCTTCTCTCCTGGCTTCCAGGACACCCCTTTGTTCTGCTCCTTCCACATCTCACTGGCTAGTTTCTCTGCATTAGAAGAACTAGGATCAGTCCTTGGACTTTTCTTTTTAGCGTCTACACTTTCCCCCCAAGGCGATCTCATGTAGACTTATCTGTATATCATCTATACAACGACAATTCTCAAATCCCCATCACCAGCTCAGACCGCTTCCCTGACCTCCCCTAAACACACCTGCCTGCTTAACACCTGCCCGTGGATATCTGACAGGCACCTTGGTCTGTGTAAGAACAGACTTCTGTTTTCTCCTAAACATGCTCCTTCCACTGTCATCTTCATCATCCTTCTTCAAGTGTCTCTGGTAAAACCTAGGTGTCATCCTTAAATCTTTTTCTCATGCCCTATATCAAATCTGTTATCAACTCTGGTCATTTCTACTTTGGAAATGGATCGAGAACCAAACAAACACTTCTTATTCCCTCCACTACAACCACTGTCATCTCTTACCTGGACCATTTCAACAGCTTCCTAATTCCATGATCCTGCCAACTTTCCCGAGTTAGATCATATAGCTCCTCTAACGACCTCTCACCTCTCTCTCCCCGGCCCTGTGTGCTCAGCCACGCTGGCCTCTTTGCTATTCCACGAAACGCCAATACCCACCTTGCTTCTGTTCCCCCTGCCTAGACTGATCTTTCCCCAGATAAGTCACATGGCTTTTCCTTGTCATTTCTTCTGGTCTTTGCTTACGTGTCACCTTTTAAGCGAAGCTCTCTGACGACTTATCTGAAATACTTTCCCTCACTGTTTATTTTTCTACATAGCACCTTTCACCCAACATGCTACGTGTTACATATTTGTTTATTTGTTCGTCTCCCTCCCCCACCACAACTGTGTCACCCACGTCTGGAATAGTGGGTGATATTTCACATGTCTGTGCTCAATAAAAATTTTTTATTGTAGTTAAAATCAGTTGGCATGAGGTATTTGGAAGTATACAGTAGTGTACTGAACTACAGGCACAATGTTGTACAGCAGGTATCTCCAACTTACTCATCTTGCATAACTGAAATGTCGTACCTATTGCACAGTAAATTCCTGGTTCCCACTCCCTGCATCCTCCGGCAACCACCACTCTCTGCTTTTGTAAGTGTGACTATTTTACATTCTTCATATATGTGGAATCAGAGTATTTGTTCTTCTGGGACGGGTTTATTTCACTTAGCATGATATCCTCAAGGTTACGACATTACCTATTACAAGGGGAAGACGAATTGATTAGGCCCTCTCACCTGCGGGCCAGCAGGCGGCATGTTATCTTAGCAGCCGTGACTGAGCAATATGACCTCATTCTTATGTAATTAGTGCCTGACTCAGAGCCACCGCCTAGCCTTATGTAGCCACTGCCGCTACATAGCTCTGAGGTTTTCTGCCTGTGTGGACTTCACATGGGGGACTTCTTATGCTAGCATACCAGCTGCCACGAGCTGAATAAAGGGCATGTCCCGGCTACCTTCAGTTCCTTGGGTTTTCTCCAGTTCATTTGAGTCCGGTCTGAACCTCCCAGGCCTCAACCTCTTGCGCCATGCAGGATTTGCTCCCTCTTTAAGGCTGAATAATATTTCATGGCGGATGTTTACCACATTTTCTTTATTCATCCGTCAACGGATATTTAAGTTGTTTCCACATCCTGGCTATTGTGAATGATGCCAAAATAAACATGTGTGCAATAGTTCTTTAAGATCCTCATTTCAATTCGTCAGAAAGATACCCAGAAGTGAGATTGCTGGATCATTTCATAGTTCCATGTCAGGAAACTCCATTCTGTTTCCCATATCAGCTGCACCATTTTACGTTCCTGCCTGTAGCACACAAGGGCTCCAATTTCTCAAGATCCTTGCCAGGACTATTTCCTGATTTTATTTTATTTAGTTTTTGATTTGCGTTTCCCTGGTGATTGATACTGAGCATCTTTTCATACACCATTGGTATGTTTTCTTTGTAGAAATGTCTAGTCAAGTCCTCTGCTCATTTTTTTGTTTTCTTACTAAGAATTTTAGGTCAACAAATATTTTTGAATGAATAAATGCTTTCGTAAGAACTAAAATAAATGAATGTACGTAAGGCACTATCTAGAGCATGGTTAAACTGTGAGTTACTCAATAAATTAGTAATAAACACCTAGAAAAAAGGGGAGAAAGATTTGACAGGTTAGGTTCCAAACAGAAGGAGTGAATACACTATAGGAAAGCAATTTATTTCTCCTTGAATTAATAAGCAATTTGTACAAAATTAAAAAGCAATTTATTTCCTCTTGAACTAATAAGCATGCTAATTTTTATTTTCCTTTTAGCTTCAATTCAGAGTATGTTGCTTGGGACTAAGGTGAACACACATCTGATTTCCTAGGACCATCTTAGTTTATGCTTTTTTTTTAAACCGAATTTTACTTTTGAAAACAGTTCTAAAATACAACTATTTATAATAAAATAGATGTGTCGGCAGAGTGTCATCCTAGCGCTCTGGGAGGCTGAGGTGGGTGGACTGCCTGAGCTCAGGAGTTCCGCCCGACCAGGCTGAGCAAGAATAAGACCCTGCTTCTTAAAATAGCCAAGTATTGTGGTGGGGGCCTGCAGGCCCAGCTACTCGGGAGGCTGAGGCAAAAAGATGCCTTGAGCTCAAGAATTTGAGGTTGCTGTGAATTTGAGGTACAGCATTCTACCAGAGGTAACAAGGTAAGACTGTCTCAAAAAATAGTAACAAAATAAAATCGATATGTCCAAAATTATATAAGTTTTAAAAATTAACGTCTAAGTTTATAGAAGTTTGAGGTACTCAGCAACACTGAACAAAGCGTTAAGAGTTCTCACATATACTCCCATCTGCTGTGACCTGGCCACCCCCACAGCCTCCCCATCATTGACTTCTTCCACTAACCTTGGCATGTCATCATAAAACAAAGCCCAAAGTTTACATTCGGCTTGAGTTTGGACAAATGTGAAATGACACGCGTCCCCCATTACCGTATCATACAGAGTAACTTCACTGCCTTAACAATTCTCTTGTCTTCCCCAGTCTACTGCTGATTTTTATTTTTACAGTAGCCAGTTTTGCCTTTTCCAGAATGTCAGTATAGTTGGAATAATATGTAACCTTTTCAGATTGGTTTCTTTCACTTAGTGATACACATTGAAGCTTCCTCCAGATCTTTTGGATGCCTTGCTAGCATATTTCTTTTTAGTGCTGAATCATAGTTTGCTATACAGATCAACTGCCGTTTATTTATCCAGTCACCTGTTAGAGGGCATCTTGGTTGCTTCCAAGTTTTGACAATTGTGAATAGAGCTACTGTAAGTATCCCTGGGCAGGCTTTGTGTGGACAACCAGGGTCACAAAGCAAGTTTTCGACTCATGTGGGTCAGTGCAAGGAGTGCTAAGTAGCATTAAACAGCAATCGCTGGATTGTACAGAAAGAGTATTTTTAGTTTTTAAGAAACTGCCAAAACATTTTTGAAGTAAAATTCTATAATTGTAATTATGCTTAGTGCCTCCTTTTATTCTCAAAACTGTCTAAGTTTGGGTAATAAATGATCACTGTACCATTAAGATAGGTAATTTCTCCTGAATTACAGAAACACAGTATTTCACCCTAGAATTTCTGTAGTTGTATTTCTTTGAACCAAATCAAAATGAATCACAAATAGCAATTAATCTTCAGAGGACTACGGGGGAGGAGAAGAGGGCAAGTGAGCCGGTTCTCATTTCCCTTGCAGGAGAAATCAGCACAACGAGGTTAAGAGGCTCCTGCGGGCCCCAGCCAGCCAGCTGCAGAGCAGGCGAGCAATCAAAATCACTGCAAACTTCATTTAATGCAACACCCTCTCAAGACCCAAATCTTCCTTTATTGCCCAATTAGTTAGGGTTCCTTGGTTTCTAAGAACTGCACTCGATGGATTTAAAATAGATTGTGGCAGTCTGGGAGGGCCTGGGACTGCTAATTGGAGGGAGCCCCCGGCAGCTCCCTGACAGGCTGCTGGCTGCCAGCCCTCCCCTTCCACTCCCTGCTGCACTGGGATTTTTTTTTTCCTCCACCTGGTGGGTCCTCCACTGCCTGTCCTGCACCTGGGGCTCTGATTGCTGTGTTGGCTCCCCACTCAAGAGCAGAGCAAAGAAGTCTGAAAACCATTAGAAAATGGAGCACTGGGCGGCGCCTGTGGCTCAGTGGGTAGGGTGCCGG
>NW_003852401.1:27587390-27596488 GCF_000181295.1 Otolemur garnettii
AAAAAAAAAAAAAAAAGAAAGAAAGAAAAAATAAAAGAAAATGGAGCATTACAGGGCTGAGAAAGTACTTCATTTTGTTCACTATTACTGCTACCATCCAGACTGCCCCACCCTTTACTTAAAGTGGTAGCCCTGGCAGGAGCCCCTCAGCAGTGTAACATGCACAGGCTCCTGGCTGGGAAGACCGTGCCAATCAAACACACTGGGTAACACCTCCTAGGTCCCAGGGACTGTTCTATAAGTATTATTAAGTATTATTATGTTAAGTAGTTATTATCCATCTTCATTTTAAAGTGGAAGAAACCAAGGACCAGATAGACTGAGTAACTTTCCCAAGGTCACAAAGCAAGTAGGCAGTGGGGTTGGGATTTGAACTCAGAAGGTGTGATCTGTTCCAGAATCTGGTCTTAATAATGAACCTATGTGTCTCTCCAATGTGTCAACAGTGTTTGAATTTTCCCTAGTTAACCTAATAGGTTAATTGGATCTTTCTGCCATGATTGCTTCTGTTCAAGGGAGTATTTTATAAACAGTACAAGCACATTAATTGGGATCCAGATAATTTGACATAAATTACAGGGCTCTAGAACTCAATTTCCTTCCAGATAAAACAGGCATAGATACAGTATTCACATTTGTTGCAAGAATAAAAAGATGTTTATAAAGTGTGGAGTCTTTGTATCAAGAAACCGCAAAGTAATACTAGCTTTTATTTTATTGTTATTCTTATTTGGGGGCTGGAATGAAACTTTCCTATTGGAATATCTATGAAAATAGTCTGTAAAACAGTGCAAACAGTACTTTTCAACATTTAAGGTACCTTTAAGGGATATTTTTAAAACACTTCAAAAGCATTTGCTCATGTTTCAATAATCACCATGTGTGCAAATTACAAGTCATGCTCAAATATTCCTTATGGTACACTTCAAAAGACCTTTACCTAGTAAAACTTTGTTGGCAGAGTGTCTGTTACTAAATAGTTGGAAGGAATGCAAAGTCTGTTACTTTTTCAAATGTGGTTTTTTTTTTTTTTTTTTTTTTTAGCTTTTAGAGACAGAGTCTCACTCAATTGCCTAGGTTGGAGTGCAATGGCATGCTCATAGCTCACTGCAGCTTCAGACTCCTGGGCTCAAACAATCCTCCCACCTCAGCCTTCTGAGTAGCTGGGACTACAACCTGCACCACTGTGCCCCAATAATTATATATATATATATATGTGTGTGTGTGTGCAAGGTTTTGCTATGTTGCCCAGGCTGGTCTTGAACTCCTAGCCTCAAGCAATCCTTCTGCCTCAGCCTTCCCCAAGTGTAGAGATTATAGGTATGAGCCACTGTGCCCAGCCAAAGTCAGTTAATTTAAATATTATCTGTCATTCAGAATGGCTTCTAACAATTATATATACACACATAGAACATACTGCTAGGTAGCAGGTATCCTTCCACAAGTTCATGATAATACACATACAAGAAAGAAGAAAACTAATAAAATAAAATGTATGTGTAGTGCTTCCTGTTGAATATCCCAAAGGCCACTCGTAGCTACTCAGGCAGACTTTCAGTCCATTCCTATCCTTATTCACAGGAGTTCTTGATTATTCTGCATGGCAGGGACTCCCACATAAGAACAGATGTACTATCAGTGCCCAGTGTTTGAAGAAGACATTTGATGACTAATAGATACAATTAACTCACACATTGAAAGGAACTTAAATTGTATGAATTTTAAGAGCATTTACATACATATGCTTAGGTTGTACTATTTATTCAGTCTTACAGAATGCCTGTTATCTGTGAAAATGGTTTCAAAGAAGTACCCTTCTATAAATATGAGTCTCTAACCTCCCACCTGCCATTCTCCACCAATGGCTTTGGCCGACAGGTTAGAAACCTACGTGTGATTCTTCAGTCTGCCTAGAAGACACCTTTGGGGTCTCTGTGCAGCTGCTGACAGATCTACCTTCTCCAGAACTGCTTCCTCACTATCCACAGGTGCGCAGGGCCTGGTGTTTGTTGCCTTATTTATTCCACCTGGCCTTAGCCAACTGCCTATGGGTTGGCCCCTCACCCATGACAGGTCATAGCTTTTTCTATAGAAATTTACATATAGGACTAAGAGATTTCAATTCTCCTCTGGGTTCATGAATGGAGGAATAAAATATAAAGGGAGAGACAGACAAAATACTCCTTCACGAATAGAGGAACAAAACCATCTTAGCAGCTGCAGCTTATCCATATGAGACAAAATGGGCCTGGGAGAAGATGTGCTAACTGGCACAGAAAAACTGAAACAGAAAATGAAAGGGCAGATGAAGGAGAAAGGGACAAAAGCAAAAATAAAAAAGCAAAAACTGTCTGAGACTTGCTAGATTTCTCATTCCTCCTATGGCCAGATGGCACCTCTGGTTCTTGGGACCCATAAGACACAAATTCTTTTTTTTATTTTTTTATTTTTTGCAGTTTTTGGCCAGGGCCAGGTTTGAACCCACTACCTCCGGTATATGGGGCTGGCACCCTACTCCTTTGAACCACAGGTGCCGCCCCACAAATTCTTTAAATACATCCTGTCCCCACTTTCTTCTCTCCTTAATTTAAGCTAACTTGGTTTCTATTACTTTATAATTCTAACCAATATAAAGAAGAACAACACAGGGCCCCACTGGGGAGGCAGACATCTGTTAACAGATGTTTGCAAATAGTCATAAAGCATAGTATCTTACTGTTTCTATCTTTTTGTTCTTACTATTTATCATGTGTTATGTCTGTCTCTCCCTTTATATTTAAAATACATTGATGGCAGAGGTCAGCTTCTGCTACAATTTGTAACCCTCAGGGCAACTTCCAAAATATACATATGAAGGAAGTCCTCTGTAAACTTGCATTCATGACAGTGATTTTATTAATTTTTTTATTAAATCATAGCTGTGTACATTAATGCAATCATGGGTACAATGTGCTGGTTTTATACACACTTTGAAATATTTTCATCAAACTGGTTAACATAGCCTTCACTGGATTTTTTACTTATTGTGTTAAGACATTTATATTCTACACTTAGTAAGCTGAACATGTATCCTTATAAAATGCACTGTAGGCGGGGTCCCACCAATTACCCTCCCTCCACCCATCCTCTCCTCCCCTCTCTCTCCTCTTTCCCTTTCTTCTTGGGCTATAGTTGATTTATGGGTTTCATAAGAAAGCTATAAATTGGTTTCATAGTTGGGTTGAGTACATTGGATACTTTTTCTTCCATTCTTGAGATACTTTGTTAAGAAGAATATGTTCCAGCTCCATCCATGTAAACATGAAAGAGGTAAAGTCTCCATCTTTTTGTAAGGCTGCATAATATTCCATGGTGTACATATGCCACAATTTATTAATCCATTCATGGGTCAATGGGCACTTGGGCTTATTCCATGACTTAGCAATTATGAATTGGGCTGCAATAAACATTCTGGTGCAAATACCTTTGTTATAAAGTGATTTTTGGTCTTCTGGAAATATACCTAGTAGAGGAATTATAGGATCACATGGCAGGTCTATTTCTAGATTCCCTAAGTGATCTCCAAACATCTTGCCAAAAGGAACATACTAATTTGCATTCCCACCAGCAGATGACAGTGATTTTATAATGTCCTGAATCTCACCATGTTGGCTCAGATGTGGAAGTATTTTAGATGCTAAAAGAAAGAGAATTTGACAATGGGCTGTTTAAGCCAATTAACTTATGAATGAATGACCTTCAATACAGGAGCTTTTAAATGTCAAGGAAGATTCAGGTAGAGGTCACCTCTTCAAAGAAAAGTGGGCATTTGAAGAGCTGCCTCTGCTTTAGCTAGTGGGAACATTATTCCTTATTCCCTCTTGGTTTATAAATTTTCTAAAGTATTATAAACTTTGAAATTATACAAGACAAGATTTACTTTTAAAAGTTCACAATTCAGACTGAGAATTCTTTAGCCCTTCAGATGAAGAATGCAATCTGAAAATGGTGTCACTTGTATTTTGGGGTGTCACTTATACTTTTCAGTCTAGATTCTATTTCATCATCATAAAAATCAGTCTTCTGCTCTTCAGGTTAACCCATGAGACTAAAAAATTCTGCAGATTTCTGATCAGAGCATTCACAACAGTAGTAAAGCTAGTTATTCTTTTTTTGGAGGCAGAGTTTCACTATGTCACCCTGGGTAGAATGCCGTCCCATCACAGCTTACAGCAACCTCAAACTCTTGGGCTCAAGCGATTCTCTTGCCTCAGCCTCCCTTGTAGCTGGGACTACAGGCACCCGCCACAATGCCTGGCTATTTTTCTGTTTGTTTGTTTTTAGTAGGCTAGGGCTGGGTTTGAACTCACCAGCTCCGGTGCATGTGGCTGGCACCCTAATTGCTGAGCTACGGGCCCCAAACCTAAAGTGAGTTATTCTCATTCAGGAGTCTGTCTATGTAAGTGCCATGAAAAAACTGCCAGGGACGTGTTGCAGGTCGCTTTTTCCTATCTGCAGTTCTGTTGCTGTAGGAATTGTTCCCATCCAGGGACTCTGTGTAAGCTGCCCTTGTTTAATTAGAGAGAACAGAGAGAGCTGGGGGGACTTTGAGAACCCAGAGGGTGCTGCTCCCTCATCGCTGCCAGGGTCACAGACCCATCCCCAGGTTCAGCCATCCTCAATCTCAGGGCATGACCAACTCCTTCCTAATTAGAACTACTTTGAAAAGACTGTCCATTCCTGAGGGAGAAAAGCCTTGAAAAGACTAATTTTATAATATAATTTTCCATGTAAAATATACATGGTAGGCAAAAGGAAGAAAACGCTTTGTTCATATCACAAATTAGCATTTATTTTCATATATAACATTAAGGGAAAAGCCTTGAAATGAGGAGCAGGAGAGAACAAATGGTTTAGAGTCAAAAGATACAAGGACTTGGGGTTTTTCAGAAGGCTACTGAAGCTCTTGTGCCTCAGTTTCCAGAGCTGTCAGTGAAGGCAATGCCAGTGTGTGACCTACCTTCTTCATAGACTTATTCTGAAGATAAGATGAGGTAATGTCTGTGAAAAGGCTATGACAATTTAAAAGTGTTATAACTACTGCGGTTTGGAAATCATCTCCTAGGGTTAAGTTTATTGTTAAGCAAAGATTCTCTTTCACAGTTATTTCCTGTTGCTGGAAGCCACTTCTGAATCTTGGGACAGTCTTTGGAGTGAGAATGGATATCAGAGCAGGGAGACCAGTGGGGGATTAAATTCAGTCACTCAGGAATAAAGCAACCCTACTCTGTCTCCCCTACGTGTTCTGTCTCATGTAGACGAAGTCCAGAGGTGGGCAGTCCAGGGCTGGCACTGAGGTTCTGTAGCATTGTCCGGAACTTGGCTACTACCCACTTTCCAGGCTGCCATCCTCAGGTCCTGATTCCTACTTCCAGGATGGCAGCCTGAGTGCCTACCACATCCCTCTCTGGGGCAGGGCCAAGGCCAGATGGGGCCACCTCCTTTCAAAGAGCTTCCCTGGACTCTCCCTCCATTATTCCCACTGATATCTCCTCAACCAGAAATATGTCACGCTATCTGCCCCTAGTTGCCAGGAAAGATTAGAAAGAGTTTTTATTGTCATTGTTCAGGCAGACACCTTGCTATCCCCAATAAAACCTGGGTTCTCTTACTAATGAAGAAGAGAGGAATAATATTGAATAGGTATCTCTTACATCAGTAATTGAAAATGCTGATTACTAGAATGTCAATTTTATTAAACTTCAATTTTTAGGATAGTTCAAAGCTGGGTATATTGGTAATATCCTAAAAGATTCAGCCTTGGCCAGGGTCATGACTGGAGGGCTGGAATGAGACCCTCGCTTTCCCTCATCCCAACCAAGTGCATTACTCAGCAGACCACCTGAGTCTGTTTTCCAGTACAGCCACCATGTGGGGTTTTTACCAAACCAAGAACTGGGAGTGGTGTGCTCAACAGAATAAGGGCCCCCAAAGATGTCCACGCTCTAAACCCCAGAACCTGTGAAGATGTTATCTTATATTACAAAGGGATTTTGTGGACATCATTAAGGGGATCTATCTTAAAATGAGGAGATTATCCTGGATTAGCTGGATGGCCCAACCTAATCTCAACTTCTTGAAAGTGAAGAATCATTTTCAACTGTGTCAGAGAGATGAGCCCAAAGACAGAAAAAAGATGCAAAGTAGGAGGGGGACTTGGGACACCTTCTGGCCTTTGCTGACTTTGAAGACGGGGACAGAGAACATAAGGGAAGCAATGGCAGCCGCTGGGAACAGCCCTCAGCTGAGAGCAGAGACATGAAGACCCCAGTCTGCAAATTTAGGGAACTAAATTTTCCCAACTTGAATGAGCAAAGAAATGGATCCTCCCCTCGAGTCTCTGGAAGGGAACAGAGCCCTGCCGACACCTTGCTTTTTGTTCTATGGGACCTGTGTCAGCTTCTGATCTACAGAGCCTTCTTTTCATCTTAAGTCATTAAGATTATCGGGGTCATTTGTTACAGCAACAATAGGAGACTTAATCCAAATGGGTTAGCGGAAGCTGCAGGGCTTTCTGAAATATGTCTTTCATAGTTTTAAGCCAGCTGAGAAATGAAATACCCCTTTCCCTGCACCTAAACAGCTTCTGACAAATTAATGGAGTGGAGGAGATTAAAGGGTAAAAGGTAATAGGGTGCTTGGGGGTAAGAAAGAGAAGAGAAAAGATGGAGAATTGAAACCCTGGAAGACAGAGGACAGGCTGTATGCAGCTGGAGGCCGCCCAGCACCCTCAGGGCCAGGCCTGGCAGAGGTGCTCTAGGGGGAACATCCTGGTAATTGGTTGGCCCCCCCTTCCCCACAAAGCCCTTTGGTTTTTTGTCTTTGAGGTAAGCAAGATCATGTGACTTCAGATCTCATCGGAGTAGAAAAGGCTAGCATCTCCTCTGTCACAGAAACAGCCACCGAGGGAGCAAGGACACATGAAACCCTGAGATACCCAGCAAAGAGGGAAGAGCAAAGACACAGCCTGGCCTCGTCTCCACAGCGGGCAAGGTGAGAGACAGCACGCAGGGAAATCACAGGGACACACGCAGATGTCTAAAGGCCAGGCAGGTAATGCAAATGAGTGAAGCAAGCCAGACGGAAGACAAAGCAATATATGTACATAACAGTCACAGAACAGTGAGCGCCGATCTCAGACTCATCCAGCTGCCGACCGTTTGCAGTCTCGCATGTTAGGGGAAGCCAGCTGTCACCCTGCTAGATGTGGGTTTGTGGGGAGGCAGGGGCGTGCCCTTGCTGTCATTCTCCAGACTCAGTGCAGTGCCTGGGACACTATACAAAGTGAGACAATTAAATTCACAAACTTGCCACAGCGTGCTTACGTTGGCAGCACTGTACAGACCACTTGGGCAGGTTTCATACCCTTGGTTTATGGGGGTCTCACAGCTGTGTTCATGCAGACCTACGTCAGCGTCTTGCAGTGTGGCGTTCATTATTGTCATGTGTTTTTGTGTTCCGTCGTGAGAACGTCAGAGCTTGAATTAGAGAATTGAACAAACACTTGCAAATTTCTTGTTAAACTTGGCAAGAGTAGAAGTGAAATCAGGGACACAGCAGTCCAAGTTTATGGAGATAATGCCATGAAGAAAATGGCAGTGTACAAATGGGTGAAATGTTTTTCAGAGGGGAGGAAAAGCATCAGGATGAAAAGAGGTCAGGGCAGACAGCAATGAGCAGAACTGATGAAAACCCTTCAAAATTTCTTCACAGTGTGTGTCAAAATGGTCATCTGACTATGAGAAGCATAGCAGACCAAGTAAATAAGCACTGATAGAGAAACAGGAAAATCTCTGATACCATTCAGGACATCAAGGGTAATAAGATGACAGCTTTGATAGCCATTCCAGAAAAAGCGCTCCAAAATTACTCTGAAGGCTGGACGACACACTGGCATCAGTGCATAGCTTCCCCAGGGGAGTACTTCGAAGGTGACCACAGTGATATTCAGCAATAAGATTTGTAGCACTCTTTCTAGGATGAGTTTGCAAACTTAATTGTCAGTCCTCACAGGTGCTTAGACTGGCCTGTGGGTCAGACTCTCGCTCTGTTGAGGGTATGTAGCCAGCTGAGGCCTCTGTATTTTTTGTCCACTTGTCTTCTGCCCCACTTTAATCCAAAGTTGTATCAAAACCCACAAACGTTTTACTTCTTTCCACTGGGATCCAAGCGTCATCAGCTTCACACCCTTTCAGAGTCATGATACAGTCTATAAATTTTAAATTGGAGAGTTTTTACAGCTTCTCATAAACCCCTTGGTGGGCTTGGCCTCCCTGGCCTGTTAGTGGCCTCTCGTGGTGAAAGAGGGTAACTGCAGAGCAGAGAATCTCAAATCTGAACAATTTGATTGATGTCAATCCAATCATTCAATAGTTATAAAATGTCTGAGGGAGAAGAGAAAGGGAGAGTAGAGGACTTTTTGTGATTTTCTTAAAGGTTAATTTTGTTTAAAGAAAGAAATATTTTTATGTGTATAAGCAACATGGAACGGGGGCTTACGTGAGGTCAAAGGAGATACACTTTTCTAACTTCTTTTTTAATTTACTGCGGTTGCTGCAAAAATCAGAGCTGAGTTTTCCCATTATTGCAGGCTTTAGATCCTGAAGATCTGGCATCAGGTTTGGATATGCATAAGACGTATGAACTTGAGGCACATTACTTAAAGTTTCTGAGACTCAGTCTCCATATCTGAAAAATGGGAGTAATAATACCTGTCCTGCTTAACTTCTATGGCTGTTATAAGCCAAGGTCTACATTAGACAAGATATGAACAGTGTTTTCTACATTGGATCTTGTTTGTTCTCATCAACAGTCCTTACATAGCCTGCTTTTGTTTATTTGGCCACTAACTTATTTTTAAATAATGTCATAAAATGTACTTATAACCATAAAGTGCTAAAGATATTAATCTTTCAGGGATTTAAGAATAAAAATAATAAACTTCATGGAAAATGATGTCTTTTCTATCCACTAGCCACTAGACAAGTCATCTTTCCACAATGCACACATGGGTCAGGTTGATTTCTTCTTCCTTCTTCTTTCCTTTTTTTTTTTTTTTT
>NW_003852401.1:27596517-27602176 GCF_000181295.1 Otolemur garnettii
GGGTTTGAACCCACCACTTCTGGTATATGGGGCTGGTGCCCTACTTCTTTGAGCCACAGGCACCACCCTTCTTCTTCTTCTTTTTTTTTTTTTTTTCTGAGACAGTCTCTCTCGCTTTGGGTAGAGTGCCATGGTGAAGTAGCTCACAGCAACCTCAAACTCTCAGGCTTGAGCAATCTTCTAACCTCAGCTTCCGGAGTAGCTGGGACTACAGGTGCCGCCCCACCCCCACTGCACCCAGCTAATTTTTTTACTTTTGTATTTTTTAGTGAGATGGGGAATCTCGCTTTGCTCAGGCTGGTCTTGAACTGCTGAGCTCACGTGATACACCTGCCGTGGCCTCTCAGAGTGTTAGGATTACAGGTGTGAGCCACGGTGCCTGGCATCCTTCCGTCCTTTTAAATGCTCTCTGAAAATTTCTTCCTCTTCTTTCTCAACTCAACTTGAGTAATTCCTTTATTTGTATTTTTCTCTCTTCTATATTCTTGTTTGCTCCCATATTGTTTTGTGAGTGCCCTTCCATTAATTCATGAATGTCGGTTCTTAGTGGAAATGATACAAAGAGAATGCGTGCGTATTGTAGGTGACTGAATCAAATGACCTTTCAGTCTTTTATTCACCTATTTATTTTGTTAGACTTTATTGAGCTCCCATTATTATATGCATGGCATTATCATAAGCATTAGGGATATAAATGTATAAAGCAAGTATGGTCCCTGCCCTCCTGGATCTTATCCTGAGGAATTTACAACATAAATAATACATCCTGTGAGCTCTGAGAAGGACTGTAAAGGGAATAAACAAGGGTGAGATATCGGAGGTGTGGATGCAGGACAGGTGGCACCACGACCTGCCGCCTTAGCCCTGATGGTGTTGATGCTGCGACGGCTGGAGGAACCAGCTTGCTGGAAGGGCTGGACACTTGCGGGGGAGACACTGGCACCCTAAAAGTCAACACTGAGTTCCAGCAAAACAACCCCCTGTGACTATATAAACCCCTGAGCAGAGAGCCCGAGTACAGACCTTGAAGAGGGAGCAGGAGAGCTTGTTCCCCTCCTGGGTTCTCTCTGCCAGGACCTTTGGCTTTTGTAAGTTTTCGTATTTGTTTCTGTGAATAAATCCTATCTTACCACTGATCCTGTGGTCTGTGGATTCATTCTTCAAATTCCCGAGACCAAGAACCTGAAACTCTGGAATCAATGGGAGAATGAACAGGCAGTTATGTGCGGAAAGAACATTCCAGACAGATGAATGGCAAGTTCAAAAGCCCTGAGGGAGGAGGAGGGAGCATTATACTGTCTCCTATCATGTGAGTTTTTCCCATGGGTATACTCTATCAATGTGCATACACATATATAAATAAATATCTATGACGGAAATATATGTTAAATGCATAAATATAGGGTGTCCAATTTAAATTTGCCCATGAACTTTATGACTACCTTGCATGTGTGCGTGTGTATACATACATACATACATATATATATCTCACACATATTATGTGACTATCTTAAAGCCTTATCAGATGTTCTGTTAAAACCTTAAGTTATGACAAAAAGTGTTGACATATTCTACCCTCAGATAATGTTCATCAAAGTAATTCAATGAATACCTTTTGGATCTCTAACCAGCTATCCAGGCCTTGGTGACAGATTTCCAGGGATGACGTCATGGCTGCTCTGCACACCGCCACACACTGTCATTCACAACTTAATGTCAATCTTTTTAAAAGGGAAATAATATGTTTACTTTTTAATTTTAGCTTCAGGGTTGCAGACTCTGTCTTTTCATCTGTTTGCTTTCTGTATTTTTTCTGCCACTGTCAAACTATTTTGTTACAGAAAGGAGTCTGGGTGACCTTTTTTGTTGCTGGAATGACAATCTTAATTAGTATTATGAAGTTGTGAAGGCGGAGAGAAACAAGGCTGTTGAAAGGTTCCATGAAATCTTTATTAGTGCAAAACCTGTGTACCATGAATTGGCAACTCGGGAAACATTTCATTGTTTCTTCCAACCTTTGCTGTGCAGTTCGGGCCTTCTCTTTCTCTACTTCCCTTCATTCCACAAACTTTCAGGTCCGGAAAGGCGTGGTGTTTGAGGTTAAGCAGAAAGATGGTGAGGAACAGGGCAGGGGGAGGAGTGATTTGGGCTGAGAGGCTGAGGTGGTATTTGTTCAGACAGATTCAGGGAGAGCTTGGGGGGGCTCCTGCAGGAGAGGGTGGAATATACTAGGAAGCTTAACAAAGGGTATCAGGAACAGCCTGGTACTAGAGCGGAAGTTGTTGACACATTTTTCAACCCTCATGAGGATTTTAAGGGAAAAAGTGCAATGAAAGTGTCAATGTTGCCTCCCAGATGATCTTTACAAGTTGGGAGATGGTTCTATTTAGGCTGAGCCTGGATGTGTCTTCTAACTTGCTTGAGTCATTGAGCTTTTCTCTTCAAGTCTTAGAAAGCACATGCTACAGTGCCAGTGGAGAGTCATCAGCTAATGGCTCATTATTTATGCATAAAATGAAGATGTCCTGCATGAAAATCAATTCGCATTGAGTTCAAACGTATATTCCATTCAACTCTAAGTAATTTACCCTCCTGCTCCCCCCAGAGAGTTTAACAAACCCAAGCTGGGAAGATGAATTTGTAACAGAACTTGTTCTTTTCTCCAAACTGAAATACCCGTGCATCCAAAGAGACATTTCAAATCAATGTCACTTCTAAGTCCAAAACAGATACGCCTTCTAACATTTCAGGGCTAGAACTCACTGGTAAAGTGAGTACTGTTTATACTTTTTTTTTTCTGTTTCAGAGCAAAAACTATATTTTAAGAAATTGGGATCCAAATTCATTTATGTACTGGGAGCTTCCCCGACAGGTTGTATTTAGTTTTAAAATCAGAGTTCCATGGTAGATTCACACGAGGGCTTATAAAAATGTAAACAAATCTCTATCATCACCTTACTTATTCTCCACAAACAAAATGGTGCCCTTTCTTGGACTTTTTTTTTTTTAATGGAAGTATAACTTAGATACTTCATATGCACAAATCTCAGTGTACAGTTTGAGAAGTATGTGTGTACATGTGTGTGTGTTTGAATATATACTCTTGCAAGATATATTTCTGTTATCCTAGAAAATTCCTTTTTGCCCCTTCCCAGTCAATACCTCCCTTCTTCCGCAGAAGTAACAACTGGTATTCTCCTATCATTATAGATTACCTGTTCTTAAACTTCATAAAAATATAATCTTACAGTATATATTCTCTGGCTTCATGTTCTAAAATTCACTTATGTTGCTGCATCCATCAGTCACTCAGGATTTTTTACTATTGAGTGGCACAGTGTTTTATGAATATACTCCAATTTGTTCATCTATTCCCTTAATGGTGGACATTTAGGACATTTCCAGGGTGGACACTGTTTTTGACAGCTCTTTTGGGGTTTCTGACTGTGCTAGATAGGCACAGGAAATGAACTGATAATGCTAAGCTATGAGTACAGATTTTTTTTTTTTTTACAGATTGTTCTGAATCCTTTTCATTGCAAGTTCCTGACAGAAATAGAATATCTCTTTCTCACACCCTATAAAGTGTCTGAATCAGAATTATTAAGCATCCAATTAAATACATTTGGATCAGCATGGTGCGAATGACTACACAAGTGTGGACAGAATCCTCCATGGGCTTATTGCTTTTTCTGGTGCAAAAAGCTCTATTCTCAGGTCCCAGAAAACAAGAAGGACCTGCTGAGCCATCTCACCATGCTTGCTATTCATGCTGTTGAGCACAACACCGGTGGAAAGAGTGTGAGTCACCTGGAAAATTCCTTATACTAGATATTTAACTCAAAGTACACTGTGTTATTGTGTCTGGTTAGGGTGAGCGGTAAAGTCATTCAAAAAGCAACTTGTTCAGATACTTGCTGTTTATAATATTAACATGCGATAGAAATATTAACAGCAATTAAAACATGTTCATTCTTAGATATGGCATATACTATCTTCAATCCTCACAAATCTGCCCAAATGAATGTTTCTTTCCACATTTTAAGTGAAGAAACAGACTCAGGGACATAAAATAAATTAAGGTCATGCACTTAGTATCTAATGGAGTCAGAATGTGATCCAAGGGTATCACATACCAAAGGCCACTCATTCTTCTTATATTATGACATCGTTATACAATTAGTAGGCACCATATATTCCATGCTTGAAAAAATTAGATAGGAGAGCAATTGGCTTACTCATAATCCATCCACGATGTTTGATGATGAGGACTCTAAACCTCGAATATTTCCATTCCAAAAGCATCAGCATACACACAAAAAGACCTCCATAAGTTTCCAGCAACATGCAGAACTTGCGGGGAGCTTAAATATTATACCACAAAGACTCTTCTGATGTGTTCGCGCAAGCAGCTTCCATCAGCGCTTCTGTGCTACACCAGTCAAAACATTTCATCACTTCTAATTTTTTTCTACCTTAAAAATAAAATTATTTTGATTGTGAGATTTTGCTACTGCCTCTCAAATAAGGCACACACTTTAAAAATAGCAAAGAACGTCAGATATTTTTAGGTTAAAAACACACACACACACACACACATAGTGATGTCCTCAGATTGCAAAGATAAGTCTTTCTAGGGGAGGTTTTCCTATTCATTTTGATGTAGTAGGGAGGACACCTGCAGAAAGATCAGCTCTCTTCACAAGATGACTTGTTAAGAATTCATTGCAGACATAACAGATGATAGCATGGAAATAGACGAAGCTGAAGAGAGCTGAAGAATGACGATGATTCTGATGTCCCACACGTGTCCCGAGACGACAACAGTCTCAGAATTTAAGTTTTCAATACTAAGTGAAAAACTAAGCGAGCACAGCCAACAAGAGCGTTTCAGCATCGGAAAGTTATTTTCCTTGGAGACAGTCCAGGTTTTTTTTCCAAACAGTAGTGGAGGATTTAACCGTGGAAATAAGTTTTAATAGCATTTGCACCATCATTTTCCAATGCCTGAGAGGAAACGGGCTATACCAGCAGGCTGTCTCATCCAGATTCAAAACACTCCCTAGACTGTATGAAGGGGAAATAAAGGGATGAACAACCACCTGGTGCTGCTGGGGACCCCCACCCTTCACCCTTCTTTATGTTGCATTTGACCAAGTGAGTTTGGGGGGCAGGGGCTACTTAAAATGTCACTTGTCCTTTTTATAAGGATCTATGTTGTTTTATATAAAATCAGTGTTTTTCATCCTCTGTTATCTCATGGCACACTTGAACTTATAAACTTCCACGGCATACTTGAATTATGTTGATAAAAAAAAAGAGTAAAAAAAGGAAAATACTATGCTTTGAACTTCTTTACAAAATAATTTAGCTAATGATCTTTAAAAAATTCAGAAGCATACTTAAGATCCTCTCACAGCACACACACCAGTGTGCTGCAGCACACCGGTTGAAAATCACTGCTATAAATATACATTTTATACCTGAAAGTATTATATGGACATGCAATAATTCCTTCAATCATTGGCAACATTTAAAAGATGGATTATCAAAATGTAGATAACCTGACCCTGCAATTCCTTTATTAGGTATATTCCCAGACAACCAAAAATCACATTACAACAAAGATATTTGTATCAGAATGTTTATTGCAGCCCAA
>NW_003852401.1:27602818-27691826 GCF_000181295.1 Otolemur garnettii
CTTTTTTTTTTTTTTTTTTTTTTTTTTGCAGTTTTTGGCTGGGGCTGGGTTTGAACCCACCACCTCTGGCATATGGGGCTGGCACCCTACTCCTTCGAGCCACAGGTGCAGCCCTACATCAAAGTCTTTAAAGCTTTTTAATAATTAAAATTTCTAGAAACAAATAACTTACTAAAGTAGCATTTTAAATATGGGAAAGGATACTTCATGGTTGTTTCAATTTAAATTTCTGTGATTATTGGTGAGTGAAACAGCTTTTTAGAAGCTACTGGCCAACTGATTTTCTCTTTGGGGAATTGTCATGTCCTCTGTTCATTTATCTATTAAGGTCTTGGTGTTATTCATAAGAATTTCTCAAGCTAGTTATGTAATGTGGATACTATCCATTTACTGTCAAAATGTATTTCTGATTCAGGTACTGTCCTTAATCTAAGCCTAAAACAAATGAACTCAAAACAAGGAAGCAGTTAAGTGGCAAAAACAAAGAAAAAACAACTTTCTTATCTTTAGCTCAATGTGAATAGCTACTTGAGCCTAACTCACAAAAGCATTTAGCTAATCCACAATGAGGGACTCAAATGCAACGAATGAAGTCTTCCATGGGAACCCTTTAAACACAGCAATCATATAATTGTATAAACATAACCGAGAGAAACCTGTCATTATCACATTGACATGTCTCCTCACTTTACATCAAGTGGAAAATACTGAATGAGTTTAAAACTATCTGGATCTAAAACAAAACCAGGTTTCTTTTGATCAGCAAGAATAAGCCAGGAACATTTACATCCTTATTCAGTCCACCCACTGAAGACCGCAAGCGTTGGGGGCAGGTATCGAGTCAGACAGATGTTGGACACAGACACCGGGGCTGGAAGTCTGAACACAGGTGTGCTGGACCACCCATCAGAGTTTACACAAATGCAGCCAATGACAACTTCCACAGCAGTAAGAATTCTGATGCCCGGGGCAAGTTTGTGTACTTTATTACTCATTGCAAAGGGATCAATAATTAGAGCTTTTAGAAAAACACAAACTTGGGTATCATTTATTCCTTAGAGATAAGGACGATGTCCCCTCTCAACAGTCACTTTGGCTCCTCACTTACCCTGCAACATTAACCGTGGCAGGTTGTTTTATTCCTTTGGTGTGGATGCTGCACACCATGAGATACATAATTTGGTGATCGAACCCTTAACTTAGGAAAGTTAACAAAGATTTTAGGAAACAGACTGATAGCTGACGCGCAAAGGCAGTGCAGAAAAGGAAATTAGCAAACATTCAGGTAAAATGTTCTCAAGGGCAAAGATTCATGGTAATAAATGGCATCATTTCAAGCTTGAAGGAGGCTACCTGTGGGAGACTGCCGGATCGCTTCAGGGATCACTGTGTTTCATCAGCCTAAAAATGGAGCTGCCTCTGGAATTTCTAGGTCAGCAAAACATAAAGAAGAGACACTAAAATCTAAATATGAGAGGCTAGCATGAATCATTTATAATGGGTTAAGAAAACCACAGAATAATAAGTGTGGAAGCTATACACCAAATCTAGAATATCGTAACCATGATAATAAATAATATCATGGGAAAAGGAGGCAAGACAATTTGATATCTAAGTAAAAATTACTATAATCTTCCTCATAAAGCCTATACTCACTCAATTCCACAAAGAGAATCGACATCCAAGTGTTCTTGGGTTCACATAACTCCTCCAGCTATGGCACAGCATAGGTGCTTATTAAATATGTCCATCATGTAAATAGAGCTTTATCTGCATCCAGGAGGAAAATTATTTAATCTGTTCTTCAATATCTTTAGAGAAAGACTTTATACAACCTAAGAGGTAGACTTCTGAGGTCCCAGGACAATGAATAACCCTAAAACTCATCAGAGGATTCATAAACCTAATTTTAAACAATAGCTTCTTCCTCTTCCTTGGTCCCCCAATGTCCTGTTACCCCAAATCAGAAATGTCTATGACTCCAAAGATGACTGGTGGTTATACCTACTGATTGTGACTTCCCCTTCTTTGATTGCAGCTATCAGTGAGTGTTAACAGATCAGAGACCAGGCAATAAGATGGAAAGGAGACGTGAGGCTTGGATGGTTTCCGACAGTGCAGTCACTTACAAGGCCTGACCCTGAGGCTGTGGGCTGCAGAAAGGTTTGGTTTTATTTGTGTTTACCTTAGGAAGGTGCGTTCTTCCCTGTTTGCCATAACCCTCAGTGTTTCTGCTTTCCCTTTACATCTTTTGTGGCCTAATATATATTCAATTTTTGTAAATAATGTATGTTGCACTTGAAATGTATATTGCCTGTTAGGGCAGGAATCTTTATATAGTTCTAAAAACTGAATTCATTAATAGTGTTCTTCAAATATTCCACAACTTTGGTCACTGTTATCTGCTTAAGGTATTATTTTTGTTTTGGTTTTTTTCCTTTTTTTTTTTTTTTTTTGAGACTGAGTCTCACTCTGTCACTCTCAGTAGAGTGCTATGGCATCACAGCTCACAGCAAACTCAAGCTCTTGGGCTTAAGCGATTATCTTGTGTCAGCCTCCCAAGTGGCTAGGACTATAGGCGCCCACCACAACACTGGGCTATGTTTTTTGTCATAGTTGTCATTATTGTTTTAGCTGGCCCAAGCCAGGTTCAAACCCGCCAGCCTTGTTGTATGTGGCCACCACCCTGCCCACTGAGCTACAGGCACCGCCCAAGGTATTATTTTCTGAGGGACATGTTAAAATTCCCCATTGTAATTATTAATTTGTCTATTTCTCTTGTTATTATATTAAATTTTGGTTTATCTATTTATTTTAAGGGTTCAGGCTTAGAATTTTTATGTATTCAGACAAATTATTACTAAAAAAATTGTGTTTCCACTAAAGTCTATCTTTCATAATATTAATGTGGTTGTATAAACTCTCAGTTTTTAAACCATCTTCCTGGTTTATCTTTTTCTACCCTTTTGCTTTGAGTAATTTGGTTTTGTGAGTCTCTAAAACAGCATGGTCAAATTTTTATTTTCTAAGAGATGTTAAACATTATATCTGCTAATAAATTATATCCAAATCAGAATTACTAATTTAATGGGATGTAGTTTTCCATTATTTTTTTCTATTTACCATGCCTTTTCTATACCTCTGCTTTTCTCCTCTCCTGATTACTATGAATATTAAAGTCAATGACTTAATTCTTATTTTCTAATCAATTGATAGTAAAGTGAGATATTCTATTTTTATTGTTTCTGTGAGTTCCTTAAACTTAACATTGCCTGAAACTTAACATTTCTAACCTCCTTCAGGATAAAACAAGGATCTTAGAATACTTTAACTCCAATTACCACCCACCACCTTCATGATTGTCATCTAGAGTTTTAATTCCATCTTGCTTGTAACACCCACCCCTAAAAGTCATTATTAGTGTTATTAGTCAATGTTTGTTTAAATGAAACTCTTATTTGCCACACTCTTTTGTCACTATCCATTATTAAAACTCACTCGAATTTTCTGGGTTCTAGCTCATTCTTACAGAAATACATCTTGAGCGATTCTTTCATGAGTATTAAAAACTCAAAAAGTCTTCATTACAGCCTCCCTGTAAAAATTCCTTTAGGGGCGAAGCTTTAAAATCTATCCAGCGAGGTACAGAATGTGCATGCATCAGTGAATCCACATACCACCCAGATCAACCGAGACTTCTAACATAAGGTGACCAGATTTTAACATTGGTAAAGTAGGACACCATTGAAGGCGGGGTGGGGCAGGGGCAGGGCAGGACCTAACAACAATGCAAACTTTGATAAGCAGTTCTCAATAATCACTTCTCAATAATTGTTATTATTACAGTTTAACATTATAAAATTAACAAAAATAATATAAAACTCATATCCTGGCGAAATAGCCACATGGCAGCCCAAAACTGTATATTCCCTTACTGTTCTCCCACCCATTCATGCATTCTTTCCAAAAATCAGGACTTCTTTAAAACGCCACGGGACACAGGACAATTTGTTAAAAATCAGGACTGTCCTGCCAAAAGCAGGACGTCTGGTCACCCTATTCTAACACTCCATCACTCTAGAGACTCTCTCATGCTCCCTTTCTGTTAGGACTCTCCTGATTCAGAATCTCTCCTTATCCATTAATTTATCTCACTTTGTGAATTTCATATAAGTGGAATCATACAGTAGGTAGTTTACATCGGTCTTCTGTCATTCAACATAACATTTGTGAGATCACTGCTTTTTATCAAGTTTATCTTTCTTCTCCCATGGTGTATTCCATGTCAGACACTTTTTTTTTGAGATAGGGCCTTGCTCCTTCTAGGCTGGAGTTCCATAGCATGCCCATAGCTCACTATAGCTTAAGGGACCATCTTGCCTCAGCCTCCTGAGTAGCTACAATTACAGACATTGTGCCATCACACTTGGCCTTCATTGTTACTCTTAAATGATAGTTCAAAAAGGTACAGAATTCTGTATTGACAGTTATTATTATTTTTTTTACATATTTTGAAGATGTTATACCTTTTAGTCTTCATGGTGGCCAGAATAAAGTATGCTGCCAGTTGAATTGCTCTTCCTGTGATGGGTACTGGCCATTTCCTCAGGCTATTTACTGTTATCGCTTCTGGTTATGTTTAAAATACCTCTTCATCGTTAGTGTTCTAAAGTTTGCATACATCACATGTAGATTTGTTTCTGGTAATGTTAAAAGAATTGACCGATGTCAATGTGCTTCACCAGTCTAAGGGTTTACAAGCTTCAGGCATCTGCATCTAGATCTGGACCCCACACCAGTATGCCAGTGTGAAACCATCTATATTAAAATATGTAGAAGAATGTAGAGCCATAAGGTATAAACAGCAATCGATGTCTGATTTTTATAGAAGTGTAGATATAGCCAGAGGTCAAGCAGCTGTTGTTCCCTAACTTCCTTCCTGCTGTAACTGGTTACTGTTTGATGGTGCTATCTTCTCTGATAGGTGCAGGATTTGGGAGCCCCTCCACTATGCCTATAGATAACATTGCTGTAATAAGACCCAAAGACTCATGCCCCTGTAGATAATCTTGCTACTGTAAGGCTTAAGACTGATTCTTTGAAGTATTTTTCAGACTCTGTACTGCAGAGGTAACCCACTGATGCCAGCCGGACTTATGGGTAGGCATGGGAACAGATCCAACAGCCTGGAGACCTTCTATCCCAGAAATGTCCCAACTGAGAGGATGATCCCTAATGAGTTCATCCCCCACCAATAAACAGACTCACTTTCCTAGCCCTTTACCCAGTAAACTATCTTTAAAAACCCTTTCTCCCAAATTCCCAGGGAGATGGACTTAAGACATTACTCTTGTCTCTTTGCCTGGTGCCTTGTGAAATAAAATTTCTCTGCTGTAACACTTGCTATCTTGGAATACTGGCCTTCACTGGGCAGTGGACAATGAGCCCAGGTGAGCTGTGACAAGTACAGAGAAAGAGTGTGATGAAAGATTTCTCAAGTCCCATGCTTGAGAGAAGGGCAGCCCTTAGGAGCTCAGCTGTATATGGGATTAGGTTTTAGCTCCCTGCTTGCACAGCTCCAATCACATGGATTGTCCCTGCATCTATGGGCTTCACACACAGAGTCTTTCCAGATCCAAGAGCTCCCAGGGCCAAGACAGCTGCTTTCTTACCTGGCTCCTATGACCTTCCACTTCCTTTCTCACTCCTACTGGTTTCCCTTTCTTTCTTTTGATCTCAATTATTATGACATTTTTAAAAAGTAGGTTTTAAACAATTTTCCTATTTATTTGTAGTTAAAGGAGATTCTGCCAGGGCTTCGTCCATCTTGTTTCCAGAATCTAAATCTGCTTCATTCATTTACCTGCCTGACCCCTAGGGGCTTTTGAGTGGTTAAAAGAAAAAAACTTAAAGCTGCAGAGACCTGGATTTGAATCATTCCTTTACTACTGACTAGATTTGGGGGGTATATTATGTAACCTCTCTAAGCCTCAGTTTCCTCATCTCCAAAAATGGTAAAAATCCTTGCCTCAACATGTTTTGTAAAGACAAAATATGCTAATACATATAAAATACTTGGGATAGTGCCTCAGTAAGCACTTATCAATAACTATTAATACAGGCCACGTGTCTTACCTAAGGATGCTTGGCACCAGACGTGTTTCAGAGTTCAGATTTTTAAAAAAATTTTGGAATATTTGCATTATACTTATCAATTGAGCATCCCTAGCCTGGATATGCAAAATCTGAGAGACTTCAATAAGGGTTTCCTTTGAGCATGACCTTTGAGCATCACCAGTGCTCAAAAAGTGTCAGACATCAGAGCATTTCAGATTTTAGATTTGGGATGTTCAACCTGCATTTATAAACCATGCATAATAACATTAATTAACTTATTAATCTGCCTCCCTAAAGAATCAAATTTATATATAAGATGGTGCTTTATAGAAACAGAAAAATATTTTTCATGAAAAGGTATCAGCCAGAAGGTAATAGATGGAATAACTAACTATGACAATATACATGGGCTATACGAAGGTCGGACAGTTAAGTTTGAGAACTCACCCTAGAAAAACTCATCCTACCTCATTGTTGAACATCACTAGGATCCCCTTCGAGGTCCTCTCGGTGGGAAGCTGTGCACTGACACCAGTGCCTAGTCCACCCTTTATAGCAATCTGGGGACTCTTTTTCTGGAATGACCATCAGAGGGGACTCTTTTTCTGGAATGACCATCATACAACACACAAAAACATGCAACACCAGGAATGAACACCACTCAGCAAGACACTGCCACATGTCAACACCAACACAGCCCTGAGACGCTGATATACCAAGGTCAAGAAACCTCACTAAGTTGTTTGTACCTAAGTGTATGGTGGCAAGTCCATAAACCTAATTGTCAGACCTTGTACCACAATGGCTCTGATGATCATTCTAAGTATTTCTGAATCACTTTGAAGAGTGGACTAGGCACTGGCGTCTTTAACATAGCTTCCCAAGGAGAGTACTTTGAAGGTGACCATGGTGATATTCAACAATGAAGCATGTAGTACTTTTTCTAGGATGAGTAGGGAAACTTAATTGTCTGACCCCGGTATAAGACTGTGCTTTGCAAATACAACCTTACAAAAATTCCATGCTCTAAAATTTTCCAAGGTTTGGAGAAAATCCCTGAAAGAGAGAAAAGATAAGAGGGGTGCCAATGCATAATGACATAAGGGACTTGCCCCAGAGTGTAAATCAACTTGCTTGCTTCCTTCACTGAGAAGGATGTTATGATGGCAAGATGAACTAAACAGCGTGTTCAGGGATGTAGTTGGTTTCTGGGACAGGGCAAACTCCTTACTTCATTGCAGACCAGGAACAAACAGCCACTTGTTTGGATATGAGGATCACACTTTGAGTGGTACTGCTTGAGGGACATTTTAGCAGTATTCTAAAAGTGGTACCACACTGTTACATAGGAAGGAAAGCACCCTGGATGCTTGTTACTTAAGTTAAGCAATAACCTTAGGTGGAGAATAAAACTAATAATACTACATAATCAAAGAAAAGTCATTATAAATGGATCAACATCAGTCACAGAATCCAGAGGTCCATTGGAGTTTTGAGAGTAGTTGATTTGGGAATTTTGATGGATCTGCCAATTCTACAACTTAGCATTTGTGGGTCTAGAGCAGTGGTTCTCAACCTGTGGGTTGCGACCCCTTTGGGGGTTGAACGACCCTTTCACAGGGGTCACCTAAGTACATCCAACATATCAGATATTTACATTATGATTCATAATAGTAGCAAAATTACAGTTATGAAGTAGCAACATATATAATTTTATGATTGGGGGTCACCATAACACAAGGAACTGTATTAAAGGGTCACAGCATTAGGAAGGTTGAGAACCACTAGAGAGGATCGATTAAGGTGACTGTGATTACAATGATATGCATTTCTGCTAGCTGATCTCTAATGGTTTTTTGTTTGGAGGGAGAGGGTAATAATTCTGGTCAATTAGTTTTTTTTAGCAATTAGTTTGCTACTGGTCAAACCTTAGATTTAATTCACAAGAGAATTATGCCTTATAGTGTAAATAATCCTGGCACCTTCAATATCCCAGATTTTGTTGATTCATTCAAATTTATGCTCTAGTCAATACTTTCAAAGGTTAATTTAAGGACTTAAAAAAAAAATCACAACATATTGTATGTGTTTGGTTTGCTTTAAAGAGAACAAACTAGATCTGCCCAAATAGAAAATTTTAGTTCTGGGCTTAAAAATACAATTTAATGTTCTTTTAAAATACTGATTTAAGAAATAAGAAAGTTAAAAACAATTTGATAAAATGGTATTGATAGACTTGAATACTATAGAAAGTAATTATTTTAACATTTACTATCGCCATCCATTCTAAAAGGTGTGGTTTATAAAATTTAGCTTACTTCTTTGGAAATAGTTGTTTTCTAAAACTTAAATAGAATTTAAAGTCGCCTCATGACACTTAAAGGCCTTCAGCTGGCTAAGCTTTGCTCCAGGCTTCTGCAACCCATTGGCTGGGCCAGTCTATTTGTAAATTGAACCCTTTCCACATGTAAGTCTCAAGTCTATCTTGACCTGTGAACATACAGTGACCTAAGTTTGGCAAGATCCTTAAAATCTGAGTTGTATACTCTAGCATTTCTTGGTTGCATGATTCTTAATAACTTTTTTAAAAAAGGATATCTCCATCCAATAGGTCATTTTTTAAAATTAAGAATGATGTTTCCACTATGTAGCCCTAAAGAAAAATGGAGACTTTACCTCCTTCATGTTTATATGGATGGAATTAGAAAATGTTCTTCTTAGCAAAGTATCTCAGGAATGGAAGAAAAAGAATCCAATGTACACATCCCTATTCTGAAACTAATTCATAGCTTTTATAGGAATGTCATAACCTAATTATAGCCTTAGAATATGGGAAGGGGGTGGGAGAGGGGAGGTGAGGGGGGTTGATGGGGGGAGGGAGGGTGATTGGTGGGGTCACCTCTATGGTTTATCTTACAAGGGTACAAGTGAATCTTTCTAAAAGCACAGTATGAATGTCTTGACCCAATAACTAAGAAAATGACATGAAGGTTATGTTAATCAGTTTGATGAGAGTATTTCAAAATGCATATGAAAACAGCACACTGTATCCCATGATTGCATTCATGTACACAGTTATGCTATAAGAAATAAAAAATAAATGAAAATGATGTTTCCCCTTCCATTGCCCACCCATGCAAAATGGACATTTTTTGGTAGAAAAAATGTTTTCTACTAATTTTTTCCTCTACTTTCACCAGTAAATGCGGTATCATCAAAACTTCTCTTCTAAAATGACTGCAAGTAAAAGTTGTCCTGCTATTAGCACAACTTTTAGGAAGATTCAATTTAGGGTTTATTTTCTGTTCTCCAAAATAACAATATTCCTTGAATTCGAAAGTAAGGGTTAATACATGGATTACATGGCTACCAAATCAGGGTATTGACACAGTCCTCATCCATGGATCATTATGAAACTTTCGAGATACACAAAAATCAAGAAACAAATGCAGCCCTCCCAGCAACATCAGTAAGCTGACTAAGTTGAAACTTGAACAAAAATGAACAAACTTGAACAGGTGAATCAGAAAGGATTCACTGTGTTTCTTGGAAGTGAAATAATGGACCATAATATACTCTGTCTCAAAACTTTTATAGTGACCCACATAAGCTTTCTACTTCACCTGACTCATTGTTGGCGGAGACTATGTTAGTTCATATTATTATCAATTTACTAATTAGGTTTAAATTTGCTTAAAAATTCATTGGAGAGATTTGTCCATCAAGATTCAGACCACCCTAAAGGAACCAATACCTTCTGGCTCAACAGCTTTGGATGTTGTGGCTCCTGATGCTCACCCGGACAGATTTCTCCAAGATGTGTGGGAGGGCTTTAGCTCTGCCAAAGGCTGATTATTTCCACAGCACCCACTGACTTTTGTTAATGTAAAAGTCACTGGAATTAAATGTCAAGAAATACAAGCTACCCACTTTGAAAACAAATAGCAGGGCCTCGCCTCACTGTCAAGGCCCAGTAAATTGTGCTTGGTGGCATTCATTTCACAGCAGGGGACCATTTTCTGGTGGTGGTGTTCTATTCCCAGTGACATTATCTCCATAAAGTGCAAATCAAATGTAGCTCCAGGGTTTGTTCTGTAAGATCTGGATTCAGCAGAAAGGCTTCACTTATGGACCTAGAAGGCCATCTGTGGCCTGCAGGCTATAGGTTCCCCATGCCTACAACTCCAAATTCCAGAAGCTCCTTCCAAAACAGTCTCTCCTGACTTCAGTCCTTCCAATAATCACCTCTCGGTTTCAGGAGGCCAGGCTTACAAACGACTGATGGAACTCGTACCCAAATGCAGTTAATCTGAAGAACCCTGGAAAAGCAGGGGCAATTTAATCTCTGCGGCAATGCTTTGAAACCCGGTGACAACTGTAATGGCTTTAATACCAAAATGACGATCTCCTTTCAAGAGCTTTATGAATATTAATACAGTGATCACAGAGCAATATTTAAAAACAAAGAGTATGTATTCACTTTCGATTGCAACATCTCTGAAAGGCCCATTTCCCCCCCTCCTTTTCATAAATTATGGATTGTATATTTCAGTAAGGTGGGCTAAACCAGGGGGTCCTCACACTTTTTAAACAGGGGGTCAGTTCACTCTCTCAGACCGTTGGAGGGCTGGATTGTGGGCCCCAGGACGAGTCGGCTGCTAAGCAGGACAGACAGGCAGTGGTGGCAAAAACACCCAGAGGGCCAGACAAATGTCCTCAGCGGGCTGCATGTGGCCCACGGGCTGTAGTTTGAGGACACCTGGCTAGACACTGCTATTGCTGCTGGGGCGGGAGCTTACAGAGTGACCTCTTTATGCTTTTCCTCAACTGACAAATGTGAAACCCATGATGTTAAAGGGCCATTTTTAAAAAACAAATATAAGATAAAAACTGCCTACTATGTGCTCAAAAGAGGGCCAGAATTTTTTTTTTTTCACTGTGTCACTCTTGGTAGAGTGCCATGGCATCACAGCTCACAGCAACCTCTAGCTCTTGGGCTTAGGAGATTCTCTTGACCGCATTTTTGGAAGTAAAGAAATAGGAGACATTCCTTCATGCCCATTAGGAAGACTGTTACCTAAAAAATCAGAAAACAGCCAATGCTGGCAAGGCTGTGGAGAAACTGGCACCCTCGCAACCTGCTGGCAGAAATGTGAAATGGTGCTGCCACTGTGGAAGACAGTATGGCCCTTCCTCAAAGGATTCAACACAGAATCACCATCTGATCTACAATTCCACTGCTGGGTATGTATCCAATGTACGGAACAGCATTACTCACAAGAGTTAAAAAGTGGCAATAACCCACATGGGAAAAAACCATTTTAAATGATGGTCCAGTAACTCTTTTAAAGCTGTATGAAGCATTTCTAATGTGAATTTAGTGAAAAGGCTGCAGCACAAGCATGTAAGGAACAAAAAAGCACATCTTTCTTTGTTGCTCTCACATAGCCAGGGCATAAAGCCAAGAGATGTAAAGGTTCTAAAATACCCATTCTAATCCTCGACTATGAAACAGAAAACAAGACTGATTATTCATGGGCAAAAGCCTCCAAACAACTAAAATGGGAAGGTTGGAGGAGCTTGTCAGGCAGAGTCCTGGGCTCATTTATCATCTGGAAGGAAACCGTCCTGAGGCCCCTTGTTAGCCGGGGCACCTGCCTGGCCCCAGCAGCCTCCAGCCACACCTGACACACCGCCTGTCTGTGCCACAGCCAACGCTGGCACCAAAACAACAGTGACAGCCCTGATGTTTACCTGCACCACTGGTGAGGGGCTTTAGGCAGTCTCCAGCAACTCCATCCACGCCCTCGATCTAAATCACCTGCCCACCAACATGCCCAAGGGTGTGTTCCTGCTTCTTACCTCCCTGTGGACCTTCAGACTCAAATAGCCAACTGCCAATCAGGTAGCTCCTTGCCGCTGCTTCAAACTGCCCCCAAATGAGCTCGTCATCGTTCATCCCCATCACGTTTCTCTCTCGTTATAGTCTTCATCTAGATAAACACCCCGACATCCATCACTTCCAAACGGCACCAAGGTTCATCGCCCTCCTTCTCTCCCTCCCTCCTCACCTAGTCCTTTGTCCAGTGTTCCCACTCCACCTCTGTCACACTGCCCAGTCGCCCCGTGCCCTCTGCCCACAGTGTCCACTGTCGCCTAGGCCTTGGCATGACACCCGACTGTTCTCTTTCCCATCTTTGCCCTTTCCCCAAACATGTTCCATTCAGTAGCCAGAGTGATCTTTCTAACCAAATCATTCGTACCCCCATAATATTCTGAAATTTTAAAAAATAAATAAAATGCAAGCCCTGTCATGTCCCTTTTCTGTCTATTTATTATCTATTTAGAGACAGATTTTTCACTGTCGCCCTGGGTAGAGTGCTGTTCCATTGTAGCTCAGAGCAACCTCACATTATTGGGTTCAAGTGATTCTCTTGCCTCTGCTGGGACTACAGGTGCCCGCCACAATGCTTGGCTATTTTTTCTTTTTTTTTTTAAGAGATGGGATCTCAATCTTTCTCAGGCTGGTCTCGAACTCCAGAGCTCAAGCAGTCCGCCCACTTCAGCCTCCCAGAGTGCTAGGATTACAGGCATGAGCCACCACGCCCAGGTTCCTCTCTTTAAAAGGCTGACCATATGCATTTAGGCATGCAGACCAACCAGGTTCCTCTCTCATCATGTTCCCACCCCCACTGCAACTCCCAACTACCTGCCCCATACCTGCAAACATGCCTGGCCCTTGTCTAGACTCGACTCTACTTCTTTGCCTGACCAGCTATGGCTCATCCTTCGGAACTCAGCCTACACATTTAAAAATCCTTCTGTCAAAGATCCTTCCCTTAACTCCAGACTGAGGTGGGTCTCCCCGTTACACGTCCCCATAGCAATGTACAGTCCTGCTTTTGTGGGGGTTAATATGAGGGCACACGTGATTAGGTTACATTATTTGTAATGATAAAGTCCAAAGTCTGCCTTGTAGTTGAGACCTCCATCTTAGAAGTGTGCCATATACCTCTCTATTGTACTGGATAGGTGGGAACTTACTAAGTCCCCTCCGCACCCCTGTTTTTTTAATTTAATTGTGCTTTTCTCTTGTGTGCGCCTGTAGTTGTTGATCTACTATTTTCAGAGTAGTAATGAATACATGGGATGCTTGCTTTTCCAGTTAGAGATACTTTACTTAGGAGAGTGTTCTCCAAGTCCATCAGATTAATACAAAAGATGCTTTATAACACAGATAAGAAACATCATCAACCTCCTCATCTGAAAGATTTCCTCCTGTGCCCCGGTCCTGGGTCCCTTCATCCTGGGCCTGCAGCCCTCCACCGTGCTGACCGTCACAACATCATCCCAGTGAGATGTTGGTGGATTTGCGTAGCAGTTTTTTTAAGGCATTAACTATGTCCTTTATCTACCACTCCCCCGTCTAGCACAGGGCCCAGCACTTATTGATGCTTTTAATAAGTGCTGCTTGAATAAAGAATGATGAAAACGCTCTGAAAATGACTCTTACACATCTAAATCTGATTATGTCACTTTTCTGCTCAATGGCTTCACATCTCTTAGAGCAAAATTCAAAGTCCTTTTCATGCCCAATCAAGCTTTGCATGGTTTGGCCCTTGACTACCTATCTGATCTTATCTCCTGAGTCTGTCCTTTCTGTTTCTCAGATACACCAAACTCATTTTCACTCCAGAGCCTTTGGACCCGCTGTCCTTTTCACCTGGACCTACGTTCTGCCAGGTATGTTCTATGGCTGGCCCCCTACCTGTATTCAGGCCTCTGCTCAGATGTTCCCTGCCCAGTCTGCTTACACCCCACAATTTGCAACCCTGCTGCCTGGCTTTGTATTTCTTCATAGTTCATTATTATCTGACGTGATATATTTACTATTTGTTTATAGTCTATGCCTCATTCTACTTGAATGTTAGGGTTGTAAGGGGTAAAACATTGTCCATTTTTTTCTCTTCTGTGTTCCCAGCTGCTGGAATAATAGCCAGCACCAGGAAGGTGTGCAACAAATGTTTGTTGAATAAATGATGGATGGATAAATACTCAAAACGGAGTGGTTTACGTACTTCGGTACTGTTTGAATTTTCTTCCACAATGCTCATTATTATAATAAAAGTGTAGCTCTTAGTATGGGATTAACTATTCATTCAACAAGTATGTGCTGAATTCTGTATGGCAGAGGAAGGATCAGCCATTTCTACATAGGAGAAATCATAGCAGAGGGGCTTTCTGAAAGAAAAGACATCTGCCAGATAGAGAGGAATGTCCCTAGGAAAAATCACACTAGCAAAGGGGACAGCCAGGGTTGTGGGAGGGTCTTCAAGCATTAAGGAATCCCTGCCACCCCACTGCCACACAAAACATAGTCATTTATGTAACTGGAATCCTAAGTCTTTGAGTTTTCTACCTATGTCGTTAACTTTGCACCCCAGGTTTAGACCCCACCTTCTCATGTCACCCTGAGCAACATGGTGACTCCCCCAGAGCACAGACCCATTGGGATGAGATATAGGCTTCTTCACCGCACCAGGGTCCTGGCTATCCTGTGTGGGGGATTCGCCCTCTTCTCCACCTGAGCATCTCTGCCCTGCGCCTGTGCCCTAGGGGGAGGCCAGGCGCTTTGCCCACAGGTCTGACCAGATGGGAGAAATAATGGAAACACTGGGCTTGCCATGGGAACTCTGGAGAGGGCTGCCCTGTGCTGGCTGTGCCTCCCTCTCCTTTCCAGTCTTCATTTCCAGAACACTCCCTGGCATGCCCCGCCTCAAATCAGAGTCATACCTTTTCCCACTAGTGTTTAATAACCATACTAAGTAAGAGAAAAGATATGTGATAGGGTTGGGCTACTCTTCCTTGCAGGATGGGCCACCCACCTGCTGGGAATATTTTCCACTTAGAGAGGAGCAACTGAAAGCCACCAGGACCTCCTGAGAATGTCTCACACGCCCCATGTAGAATTCCTCCTTTCTCAATGCTTCTAATCAGAGTCAGCCTGTGATGACCCTCCAACAAGAGCAGTGGAGGTGTTGGGGGGACTCAAGTAAGACCAGTGCACCTTCTCCTAGCTTTAAGATGAATCATGCTCTCATTTGAAAATTTAATTTGGGGAGAAATAATTTAGCCAAGCATTCTACATTTTACGACTTAATCTGCTACATGAAATAAATAGAAGAGAATTAATTATATCTTCCATTTAATTACTATAAAAGTACAGCCAGAATGCTTGCATTATATAACATTTATGCCAAGATAAAGAGAGCCAGCCTTCCCCAACTGTGTTTCTGGTTGCCGCTACTAAAACTTTTTTTTTTTTTTTTTGAGACAGAGTCTCATTTTGTCACTTGGGGTAGAGTGCTGTGGCATCATAGCTCACAGCAACCTCAAATTCTTGGGCTCAAGTGATTCTCCTGCCTTACCCTCCCAAGCAGCTGGGATTACAGGCACCCTACACAATGCCCAGCTATTTTTAGAGATGGGGTCTCACTTTTGCTTGAACTCCTGAACTCAGGCAATCGACTTGCTTCAGCCTCCTTGAGTGCTAGGATTACAGGCATGAGACACTACGCCTGGCCCCTAAAACTTTAAGTATATCCTTGCTTATTTCAGTCCCTCTCATTTTCAACCAGCATCGGCAGAAAGCCCATAAAAAATGTAGAAGATGGTCAGTTTGGTGCCCGTAGCTCAATAGTTAGGGTGCTGGCCACATATACCAAGGCAGATGGGTTTAAACCCAGCCTAGGTCTGCTAAACAAAATTACAACTGCAACAAAAAAATAGCCGGCCATTGTGGTGGGCACCTGTAGTCCCAGCTGCTCTGGAGGGTGAGGCAAGAGAATCGCTTAAGCCCAAGAGTTAGAGGTTGCTGTGAGCTGTGATGCCATGGCATTCCACCCAGGGTAACAAAGTGAGACTCTGTCTCAATTAAAAAAAGTAAAAGTCATTGACATAAATAGATTATAGTGTAGTCATCTGAGGCTCTTATAAGCAAATCCAGGAGATCTGTGCAAGTTAGCACCGGACAGTGGTGAAGAGCGAGCTCTGCGATTTAATAGTTGTGTGTACCCAACGCTCTACACCCTGGTTCCTCATGTGTCTACGCGGTAGCATTTTCAGAAGATCTAAAAAGAAATGATGTGAGTAAAGGGTTTAGGATGGCATCTGGAATGTAGCAAGTAACCCACAGACAGTAGCTCTGTTACCGCCTGGTAAGCACATTAGAAGTCTACGTGAGCCAGCGTGTAAGAGCTGGACTTCCCGGAGGGCTTAGTCTCCACAGTCTGATCCATCCCTCACATCCAGCAATGAAATGGGGTTCACAGCCAAAAGAGGTGAAATAGGAAAAAAATATATAGAATTTATTTTATTTTAAGGCTCACTTAGCAAGGAATAGGCATCCTGCCGTGTTTCCTTTGGACCACCTGGGGTGTCCTCCCTGGAAAGGAGAAGTTGACCTGGTCACCTTTCCAGGGAGCCACTCAGGTGTGGCTTCTGTCTTTCTCTCTCTCTCACACATACACAGTGCCATAACACACCTCATCATACCCCTAAATTGGAAAAATATTCCTTTTCTGTTGAGACAGAGTCTCACTTTCTTGCCCCTGGTAGAGTACCATGGTGTCATAGCTCACAGCAACCTCAAACTCTTGGGTTCAATTGATCCTCTTGCTGTGGCCTCCTGACTTGGTGGAACTACAGGTGCCCACCACCAGGCCCGGCTAATTTTTCTGTTTTTAGTAGACATGGCATCTTACTCTTGCTCAGGCTGGTCTCAAACTCCTGAGCTCGAGCAATCCACCTGCCTTAGCCGCCAGAGTACTAAGATTACAGGTGACAGCCACTGCACGCAGCCTGGAAAAGTATTTCTAAAAAAGTCATTTTCATGTAGTAAAAGAAAGACAAGCAGAATTTGGCAGGGCTGTATGTGAGAGAGTGTGAGGATATGAGTTAATAGTGTATCAGTGGTACACAATCAGGGACTATTTTTCCTCTGCCCACCACCGCCCCCCAAACAATGTCTACAGACATTTTTTATTGTCAGGTGCCCATCCATGGCTGCATGTGCTTCTGGCATCTAGTGATAGGAACTGAGGATGCCACGAAACATCTTACAGTGCACAGGGTAATCACCTACAAAGAATTATCCATCCCAAACACTAATAGTGCTGAGATTGGAAAACCCTGAAAAAATACCTGTTTCTACATGTGTATCACTAAAGGTAACTGAAGCAACACTAGAAATTTCTGCCTAACTGAGGTAACAGAAAACTTTGAAATAAAGCTCTGATGCAGGGTAAATGCCCAGCTTAAAAATGGAAAGATATCATCACTTGATTTATTTTGGGATAACACTGAATCAAAAGTGGCCAAAAAACCTTCAGAACTAGAGTCTTTTTTTTCCCCTAGGAAGATAAGAACAGCCTGCATCAAGCGCCAGAAATAATTAAATCAAATTGCCAGGCATGTAATCTTCATTGTGGGTGAATAACATTGTAAATTCTTGTTCCCCTGCCAGGTAGGTCAGAATTGAGGGAGAAGTTTAAATGTATTCCCAGACAGAGAATCAGAAAATATTAATCAGGGATCTGAGAAGCTTGAGAAGGCATTTAACTCGTTGCCTCTCCTTCTAGCAAAAGGGGGAGGCGCAGGCATCATTTGGACTGCTGGGACCCTGCCCAGGTTTTAGGAACTAAAGGTTGCTTAACACATTTTAATAAGAATCACTTGCTTTATGCAATGGAAGCATTCACTTTAATATAAACTGTACTGTCTAGTAAATGCCAGGCAGTGAGGACGCAGATGTGAGGGAGACACAACCCCTGACCTCCAGTGGCTCAGGATGGAGAGATACACAATAAAAGAATGACAGTGCCCACAGCCCGACGTTTGGAGAATCCCAGCGATATACAGATAAGTCGTAATCTTACCATCAGTTAAGGACAGCAGCCTGGAAAAGAGGATGTCTTCCTTGGTTTTGAAGGGTGAAAATTGTTTTCCAGATATACTGCCAGGGGTTGGTGCTGTGCAAAGGCACTGAGGAATAAAATGTGTGGCAGGTTCCAGAGGCTCAACACTAGATTTCTGGAGTTTAAGAGTATGCTGGTCTGAGCAGCTGGGATACTCTGAGGTGTGTTGCTGGAAATAGGGGAATTAGGCCTGACAAATACTGTTTTGACAGTGTAAAGTTAGGTTTTCTCATTATCACATAGGATTATATTTAAGATATAACCTACACCTTATTTGAAATTCAGAGTAACTCCCCCAAATAGCTTGGTCTTCTTTAAGCATCTCCGTTTTTCTGATATTTAGAGATTCACAAATAGATACAACATGACAGAATAGTCCTATCAAACTGAGCTAAAATTCTTTTGTAATAGGAAAAAAAATCTACTAGTTTTATCCTTCTTTCAAGGAACTTTTGGAGGTGCTTTGATAACAGCCACCCTTTAATAATTTTTGTATTGCCTCTTTCTCTTAACCAATTAACAAATTATATCCTCACTGTAAACCGGCTAGAATCTGTATCTCTCTCCCCATATAACACTGTAGGTGCCATATACGAATACGAACAGGCTATAAATAAAATAACATTTCATTACCAGAGCCATTGATTGCCAAAGCCTCTGATTAAAATCTCAAATTTCCATCTTGGTTTGTTTATGACTAAGAAGAAAAACAAAATTAGTTAATAAATCAACATGATCAATATCAGACTGGAAAAACAAGTCTATTCTGGTTTTTATTACTTATTACGTTGACAAAGTAATTCTCCTGCTCTCAGGGAGGAGTGGATGGTGGACTCTGTAAGGCTGCCTCTAGCAGCTTGCCCAGCTCCCTGCCATTCTTCTCCGAAGCACAGAGAACAGCCTTCTCCCCTGCTCCCCACTGTTTTGTGGCCACTGGGTCTTCATTTCACTGTGCCTACAGGGCAGTGACATTGACAGGCGTTGTGGAAGATTCCCCTTTCCCCCTCCCTCCTTCTCTCCAGTGTGCGTTTCCTCTAAATCCAAACTCAGAATGGGATGTCAACCAGAAGTCCAATCTTTATTATTAACTGGTAACTTTGCACATCCTAAAACGACCAGAGAATGTTACTCACTGAATGGATGAATGCCAACGGCTGAAAAATCTTTTAAAAACTACATTATGAAAATAACCCACACCAGAAAAAATAAAAGGCAAAATCTCCCATTACCCCAGCGTTATTAATCTTTCATGTGCCATGTCTACTCAGCTATAATCAAGTCCATATCATTTTTATCCTTATCTTTTTAATCTACTTAAATGATTTATCTATAACATGAGACATGATACAGGCATTAAACGTATGTTTTCTGAGAATATTGAATGGCATGCATAGGAAAATGCTTTCAATAAAATATGAAATAACAAATACTAGATACAGGACTACATGATATAGAACCCTAACTTTCAAGTGTGTGTATGCACACAACTTGTAGATGGAAGGAAATACACCAAAATATGAATAGTACTTTTTGGATGGCAGGATTACTTTTTCTATTATTACTTTTCTGAATTTTTCAAAGTTTCTAATGAACATTTATCATTACACAAAGGAAAAAGTCTAAACATCATATTAAAAATTTTCCATTTTTCTAATGTTGATAACTATCATTTTAATATTCATATGCTACTCCAATAAATGGATATAACTTTTTAACTTATTTCTCTCTTGCGGGGAAATGTAGGCCATTTTCCATTTGGGGCTATTTTAAGTCATGCTTTGAATTTCTCCATCTCCACCTCTGAACTGTTTTATGTGGAAAACGGCTGCAGATGATCTGACCTCTTCTGGCTGCTCCAACCTCAAGGGAGAGCTAAGGGTACAGACGTCGGAGGGGGATGCCCTGGTCAGAATCCTGCTGTACCAATTCTTCAAAGCACAGCCAACGAATGAAACAAAACTCAGCAATGCACACAGACTTCCTGCACGCTGAGGGCTCAGAAAAGGATGAAGCTATTGCTGCCTCTCCCCCACCACACCCCTTCCCACCTGAAGTGCCAAGAACCATCAAATTGACCAAATACCAACCCCCTCAACACCCCGAAGCCACTGCCTTTGAATGCATTGTTTTTCCTAGAAAGCCCCTCAACTTCATCTCTACTGAGGCCAGCTCATGCCCACCCAGCGCTAGCACCCATCCTCTTGTGATCCTTCTGGACTTCTTGCCTGGGTCAGGTGACCCTCTTTGGTATCCCAGAGCCTCTCTTCTGGGCCTCCATCTGAGAACTTGCCACATTCTGTCTATTTATTTCCCTTTCTTTTTCAGGTCAGAGGTGGGACATCCATCCTGAAGGCTTCGGATGGAAACACGGGGTCTGACAAATAGTAGATGCAACAAAGTTAGGTGCGCGGATGGCTTCCGGCATTGCCACTCATCTTCAAAATTATGACTTTTAGTGGCTGTGTAATAGTTCATGGAATTATGATTTATTTAACTCTTAGCTTTCTATTTACAGTCATAGATGGGGAGAGGTATTATAATAATTTACACAGAACATCCTAGGACATAAATAAGAATAAAATTTACAGTATAGCATTGCTGGCTTTAAACATCTTGGATTTTACGTTGCCAAGGAGGTGGTTTCCTTTAGATTCCAGCCTCAGCATGTATTTATTATTGCAGTCCTCCAAATGAATCAACTGAATAGCTACTATTGTTTTCCCCTCTAAAATGGCACTCTTGCTAAAAATGCTCAACAGTTTCTCCTGTTTTCCTAGCTGCAGGGCCTTTCCGATCACACACACACACACACACACACACACACACATCACCCCTGGAGGGGTGGCCTCTGCCAGGGGCTGTGGAAGGGAAGAAGCAGCTCTGTTTCTTCTGCTTTCTGCCCACAGAGGTCGGAGAGCTGTCTTTGCATCAGGAGCTCCTGCAACTCAGCATAATGGTTGAAAGAGTACTTGGACTTCTTTGCGGTCCTGTTTAGTGATATCTTTCTCTTGACCCTGGTTAGAATATTTTCTCCTAAATTTTGTCTTATTAGGGAATATGAAATTGGGGATACTCAGACATTTTGGTCCTACAAAAACATCAATTTACTTATATGTTTATATATGTGTGTGGGTGTACATGTATCATATTTATGTATCTCAAGAAAAAAGTCTTATTAATAAAACACCACCCCCGTGTATTTAAAATAGCAATCTTTTAGATGAAGATGATGAACTTCAAAATGTGATTCATTCCCTGGACCTACAGAAAAATCACCTGAGTCAACACCTACCTGATGAGTGGGCACAGGGATCTGTACTTTTTAAAAAAGCTCCCAGAGCTGGGCACCTATAGCTCAGTGGCTAGGGAGCCAGTCACATACACTGGGGCTGGCGGGTTAGAACCCGGCCGGGGCCTGCCAAACACCAATGACAACTACAAGAAAAAATAGCTGGGCATTGTGGTGGGTACCTGTAGTCCCAGCTACTTGGGAGGCTGAGGCAAGAGAATTGCTTAAGCCTAAGAATTTGAGGTTGCTGTGAGCTGTGACACCACAGCACTCTACTGAGGGCAACACAGTAAGACTCTATCTCAAAAAAAAAACCCAAAAAAACAAATAATAACAACAACAGAAAACCTCCCAGGACAGTTCTGAGCTTGCTAAAGTTTGCATTCTCTTATGACAGAGCCTCATAATTTTGTTCTATCTAGGATGTAGTGATTGTTTCCCCTACCACAGTTGTTCCCTGCCTTCCATTTTAAAGGAATACATTTGTTTCTTATGTACCTCTTCTTCATGAACAACTTTACTTGTTTCACTCTGAGTTGAACATTTTGGTCAGTAGAGTAGATTCGGATTAATAAATTCTCATTCTTTAAAAGCCTCTACCTATATAGATAACCTATCACAAAGCTAATAAATTTATTGGTATCCACTGAAACTCTGGGGAAAGAGATCCTCTGAGGTTTCTAGGGAACAAGAGTTCAAACAGCCTCAAGGGTCACTATAATTCTTTGTAGTTAGTGTGCTGGTTTTATTCTTACTTTAGGTAGTATGAGACACATTTGTAAGAACTTTACAAGTCATTTTATTTTGAGCAAAAAATAAGCTCAGTCTATAGGCACGGCAACAGTTGTGAAGGTGACATGAGACCAAGGGAAGGTTGTGGCGCCTTGGACTGGCCACCCCCACATTATGGGACCCTACGTGATTTTCTGATATTTTTGTTGGGACCCACTAAGCAAAGTCAACACGCAAAGGGAAAAGACTCCCTCAAGAGCATCATGCGACAAATGGCCAAGAGAAAAGGCTTTGGAAAAATGACATTTGATTTTGGGCGGATGGGCGGCATCTGTGGCTCAAAGGAGTAGGGTGCTGGCCCCATATGCTGGAGGTTGTGGGTTCAAACCCAGCCCTGACCAAAAAAAAAAAAGAAGAAGAAGAAGAAGAAAAATGACTAGAGAGCTTCTATCCAGGACCCTTGGCACAAGGCAAGAAAGGAGCCACAGTGAGCCTGTGAGTGAAGAGTCCCATGTTATTATAACTATAAAAATTTAGTTATAATATGAATGCAATACAACCATGAAAAATAAATATATATCTAGTCAATAAAAAGAATGCTTACCCTTTAGCCCCTTAAAATCATCTGGCTAATCAGTCTGAAAAAACATTAATTGAAGCTCCTCATATTTTCGATGATACAAACGAGACCCAGGCAGGTTCAGGGTCACACAGTTGGGATGCACGTCTCTGGACTTCTCCACCACGACTCCCTGGTTGGAGGCAGCCCAGGCAATCACCAGAACTGGCCCAGCTGGAGAAATCCCTTTGTCCTAAGGGACTCTGCCAACACTCTCTTTTCTCCCTCTTAGCTAATCTAAAATAAAGCACCTCAGATTTGCAGTGCTAATGGCAACTGTTAAAGGAGTCGAGAGGCAGATTAGAACATATTGATCACATTTTCTTTCTCTAGAGTAAGAAATTAAATCAACCAAGCCAAATTAGAACATCCCAGCTGCAGCGGCAAGGGGGCCCGTGGCCAGGCCCAAACAACATAACTCAAGAAACAGAGACCCTGAGCCTCCTCTGTGCTCACTGGGCAGCCAGCCCTTTACCCTGGAATATGGAATCCAACCATGAAGGCTGTTGCTAGGTCCTCACAGACCCTACCACCTCTAGCCACAGCATACCTGGCCTCACAATGGTGTTCTTTGTGAGCTTATACTTATGTATGGGAAGTCTAGGGCACCTAGGAGGAGGAGTTTGATAATCTTTTGAGGCCCAATTCACAGATCATCCTCTGCTAGAGGTTTTCTGGGTCTTCTCAACTTTACTGATTTCTCCTCTCTAAAAATTCTAGCCAGATGTTTTGGACAGAAGGGTCTTCAAGGGTGAATCTGGTGGAAAGTAACTGCATTGGTTGAACTTGGTTTATATGCTTTAAATAGAAAACTGCAAAGTTTCCAAAAATGCTTTTATTCATTGAGAAATCCACTTTCTATCACTGGAAATATTATGCAGCAGGGTAGTCCGGGAAGAGGTGGTGGATTTTATCAGAGCAGGGAGCCCCAGCACTGGGCACCATTGATGCCATCTTCCCTCCTTCCCTTCTAGTCTGGGCAGTACAGCTTAGCACATGAGGTCTGTCTGCAACAAGGGGATATCTGCATTTTCACAATGCAGTTTTATCAGAACTTTACAAGTTCTAATGGCAGGGACTCTGCCTTTATGTACACCCTTGCACCCAGCACCTAGCCCTAAGTTAGCACATATTAGACATCAAATATTTATTGAATGGATAAATGGATGGATGAAAACCTTGGGCAGTCAAAACCTGCTTTACAGAAAACCATTCTATCAATGGATAAAAGGGGATTAGAAAATGGAGTTCTAGCAATAACCAAGTTCTATTTCCTAAAGAAATGTCAATGAGCTTTTTGTTGATAAACGAGTATAGCTAAAAATCCCAAACATCACCAAGACAACCCACAGTGTTTGTAAACATGTCACTCAATGTTAAGGGCCTCCTTTGCCCCAGCCACCCTGCCCAGGACCAGCATCAGCTCACTATATGCCACACACCACAGCACCCACTGTGGTGACCATGCACAGAGCCACACAATGAACAGCCCTGGGCTGCACTAGGAGCAGCATTGTTCTCTCAAAGGATGATGCTAATTCCTGAACAAAACTGAGTCATTATCAACGGAGGCTACATAAAGGATGCGCTGTTCCCCAAACTATGGGCTCTCCTGCATTAATTTGCCTTGTGGGGGCTTCAACTATAGGAGGAATGGCTGTATTTTTCTCTCTCACTTTTTACTACTTTAATTCCTCAAGAAGAGTGAAAGCAGGGGCTATATTTCACATTCACCTATGTAACAGTAACATCATTTTTCATCGTCACAATAACTCGATGCTGGTATTACCCCCACTTTACTGCTGAAGACTTTGAGGTTATAGTAATTTAAGTATTTTTGGCCAAGGTTACACAGCTAGTAAGAGGCTGGGGACTCACACCCAGTCAGCATAGCGTTAAAGTCAAAGCTCTTAACTGTCTTGTCAAACCTGTCATGGTGTTTGCAAAGCGGCAGAGCTCAATTATGCACGTTGTCCGATTCCTGTAAATATGTCATAACTGAAGGAAGATAGAAAGGGAGAGTGGGTGGGGGAAGAGGAAGGAAAGGAGGGGAAACAGGGAAAGGCCAACTGAGAGATCTAATTTGACTCTTGCTCATTTTATCCCATTTCTCAAAAGCCTGTTAGCCACAGAAGTGCTTTTTATAGCTGTGCGCACGCACCTGACTGTACCAGTCAGCCTTTGACCCAGAGATGTGGTTATCCGTAGCCTCGTATGGATTTTTTTCCACTTCTTTAAAAATATATATGTACCCACATCTGCTTGAGAGTACCACTCTCAAAATGCAAGTTCTAAGCTAGCCAGAGACCTTTACTGGGCAGCAGAGACACCGTGTTTCCTCAAAAATAAGACCTACCAAAAAATAAGCCCTAGCAGGATTTCTATGCATTTGTTAAATATAAGCCCTACCCCGATAATAAGACCAAGTGATGGATGTGGCTATGCAGTGTATCTGCATAGCCACACCATGCATTTCAGCGTGGAGAGAAGACATCCCCTGAAAATAAGCCCTAGTGTGTCTTCTTGAGAAAAAATAAATATAAGACAGTGTCTTATTTTCAGAGAAACACGGTAGCCAAGAATAAACGAGGAGATGGGAAGGTGTGGTCTCTGTCTGTGTTTGAGGAAATCATTTTAGATACCTGGATGGCACATTGGTGCTATTTCACTCACCAAACCCCATAGACTAATTGCAGCTGCCAGGAGCCCTCTGTTGGGGACTCTGAGCCTGAATCCTGTTGGAGATTCTGAGCCTGAATCTGGGCGTAATGGGCAAGTGTTGATAACCGTGAGCAATGTCTGCCAAGGACACATAGCGTGGGTGCTTTTAGGGTTCACACTGAATGTGCATTTAAACATCAGTTCCTTTACTGGGAAGCATTCAGCCCCAGCAACCTTCACATTGACCAAGGGCTCCACTATCCTCTCCTTTCCTCACCTGGCTTGAGCTCTGGGAAGAGAACAAGCCCTGAGAAAGGAAGGTGGACTTTGCCTGGAGGATAAACATCAATATGCCAGTGGTCAGGCCCAAACCTGCTGGCCTGCATGAACAAATCTTATTAGCAGTGATTAGTATCCCGTTATTCTAGCAAAGCCCTAAATTCCTCCTCCTGGTGGCATGACATTACCTAATTGGACAGGACTTTTAGTGGAGTTCGACTGCAGCACAGTTATTTTTTGCTGTAGGAAACTTGCTGACAGGCCTCCTTTGAAAAACCAAAAGCGTGAAATGCTTTTCACTCCACTGATCGGTGTTCCACATGACACATACTGATTGAGCCTGCAGAATCCTGTGGGCTATATAAAGTACCTTCAGCTCCCCACTACATAAACTTTGCATATCCCTCTCTGTGTCACCTTGGCAGCTTCATGGAGTTGTTCTCCATCAGTGAAATAAAACGAAGACCCATTAGGAGCTCGATAGTTACCCCCAAAGTGAATAGCTGACGTGCTTCTGAAGATTTCTGATGGATATTCTAACCCGGATCCATCTTTGACATGCCCCTGTGAGCCTCTGAGATCTTATATAATTTACAGCCACTCCTTTCCTGAGCAGCAGGTGACAGAGATCAAAGATGGCCTCAATCAGGGACACCACTGATAAGCCCTACAAATGGCGTCATCTCCAGGCACCCTCTTCTGGCACTGTAATTTACTGGCACATCTGACCTAAATCAAGTTCAGGCTCACGATAGGCCACTTAAATAGTATCAGTCAAAGCAAGAGTGTCAAAATGCATCTTCTCACCCTGCCCCGCAATTTCTTCGCCTTGGGATTATATGTTTGCATGGCCGCCACTATGATTTCTGTTGCAAGTAAAAATGAGATCAGCTGGTGAGATTTGCTGAGAAAACATCCCTGACATTTACCTTAGTGCATCCAGAAAGCGTGGCTCACTATACTTCTCTAAGGATATGGAGGTGGGGGAGAAAGTCTTTTTGCCTCCTATAAAAAAGTTACATAACATAAGGGCACATATTATTTTGTTCAGGAAAATGTACTGCTTTCAGGTGTGTTTAGGGGGAAAGCTGACTGCATAAACCTTTCATATTTCAAGGACTTTCATATTTTGTTTTTTGAAATCTGGCTGCAGAACAAGAAGGCAGAGACGTGAACAGCCTAGAACAGTGGCAGCACACAGTAGGCACTCAACACGTGTAATGAATGGAGGAAGACCTCTGCAGCAAGAATATTCTCTACTGACAATGACCCAGGGACTAAGGAGGGTACAGAGGCGCTGACAAGAGCGGATCTGAATTCCAATCCCACCTCTGTGACCCTCCCTTGCTGAGCCTTCATCTCCTGAAGGGTAATTTGAGGACAAGGACAAGGACAAGGGCCGGCCTTCCCTCTCAGGTGTTTTGTGAGGGTACACTATGGAAGCTGGGGGAGAATGACTCAGCCCAAGACCATCTGGTTGGTGACAGAATCCTGGAGCAAGGGCCAACATGTTAAATGTCTTTAGGAGACTACAATAGTCACAAGCAGATCAACTGCGCGGTTGTTTTGGATTGACTCTTCCAAAAGGTTTGAGGTCTTTTCTTTATAATTACCAAGTTGTTTGCATAAGAGGGAAAGGAGAAGCTGCATTTTCTGTCAACAAGATGCACTTCGTCTGAGTGCCCACGGGCACCTAACCCAATACTCAACACCAGTCACAAGTTGCTATGCGATTTAAATGATAGGATACAAAGCAAGATAAATGGCCGGAGGCTCCCCTCTGAAGCACTAGTGGAGACCACATGTTCACTTTCCCACCTGCTTCTACTGTAGTCCAAACAGCCCTCCCACTATCTGGGTGGTTGCTCTCCAAGACAATTAGACTATGAGATGGGGATACAGAGGAATATGCACACCGGGTATCCTTGCAGATTTTAGGCCAGCGGCCTGCCACTCTGTCCTCTGGCCTCACAGTTGCTTCCCATCCCACCTCCCCCCATCTCCTCTAGCCCCCAGTTCCCTCCCTGGTGAAAAGCAGGAAACACCTCTGGTTGGTCCTGCTCTCTCCTTTAGAATCCTCTCTGCTTCTACCGACTGGCTTTTTCTTCCCATTCAGGCTGTTTCCATTTGGATCCCACTTGGCCAGCCTCACGCACCATTGTGGCTCCTTCTTCCAACATGGACTTAGCTTCCTCCCAACCCCCAATTTCCCGCCTTAACTTGTTTCCCTGGCTCCTTCAACTATGACAGTGAGGTAAGATCCACGCAAGCTGGAAGCTGTCACGTTCTTTTAGAACGAATCTGGTGTAATTTCCCTATATACATTTGCTGCGTGAGTGAGTGAATGAATGAATGAATGAAGTAATGGAATGAAGAAAAATACAACCAGCCTGTATGGAAATCCTGAGCGTTAATGGTTGTGACAACTGGGATTTATTTTAAATCTATTACTGCACTACAAAATTACCCTTCATCAATCAGACACTGTTCTTAAGAATTCTATCTTAAGCTCCTATATCTCAAATAATTATACTAAAATGGTGTTATTAGAGCTAGTTCAAAAAAATGATCCTGCAAATGAATGGGATTTGAAAGGAAAAATCTCATCTTAAAAGAGATTTCTAATTATACAGTTTAAAAAATTACCCGAGTTTCTATCCTGACTGTGCCCTGCATTTCATGAAAAGCTTCAGAGAGCAGAGTTTTCATGACTGGCCTCCTCTCGCCCAGTGAATAATCCTGATGTTATAATGTGTGGCATTGCAGAATCATTAAAGGCACTGGCTTGATAGTGTGCACTAGCCAGCTGGAGGACCCTAAGCAAGTACTTAGCCTCCCCACGCCGCCGTCTCTTCATCTCCCAGATGTGGATAATGGCACCTAATTTGGAAGGATGTGGTAAGGATTCGAGGCCATAATCCACGCAAGGTGGTTAGCACAGTGTCCAGCACCCAGTGAGCACCAAATAAATGCCAGCCATTTCCTTTCTACTTGTAAAATGCCTTTCTATCAGGTCAACTGAAGAATAGCTAAGAGTTGTAATCTCTCCAGCAGCGAGTCCCACTCCCTTCCTGTGCATTTGCAAAATAAACTTCATCTAAGGTCACTGGCTTTGGCACTTCCCTCCCAACTTCTGCCAATGAAAGAAAATCTAATGATATATACTTCTATCTGTGTGTATATATCTTGGTGTGTCTGGGTGCATGTATAAAGCATGTAGATAAATCTCATGCTTTCTCCCCTACAAGGCTGTGCGTTCTTAGGGCTTACTAGTAGATGAAAAAGGCTAACATTTGTTGAGTGTTTACCATGTGGTAGGCTCTCTTTTAAGTGCTTTGCCTGTATTTACTCATTTGATCCTCATAAGAAGCCTGAGGCCATCAACATATCTTATTTATCTTCCATCACTCAGTAAGTGAAGATCTATGTGCTATTCACATCTTATTTATCATCTATTCACTCTATGTGCTATTCACTGAGGAATCACTGCGGGCAGGAAAGTCTAGTGGTTGAGAACACTCTGGGCTCCTTATTAGCAGGACGACTTTAGGCAAGTTACTCAAACATTCTGTACCCTAACTGCTCCATGGGCAAAATGGGAAAACAACAGTAATAATAATAATATAATATGCAACTAGTATACAGAGGAGCTGATATATGAAAAGGGCCCAGAATGGTGCCAGATACACAGTATATGTTCAGTGATGTTTAACAAACTTTACCATGGTTCCATTTTAAAGAAGAAATCATTACCCTTTCTAGGAAGTAAAATCCATCCCACTGATTACAAATATAAAGAAGCAAAGTTCATTTTTCTCTTCTTATAGGAAAATGAGAAGAAAGAGTCAAAATTTGAACTGACATAAAAAACTTAATGTACTATTAGAGTAGCAGAAAACAAAGGCATGGTCCTTTCACGTCCAGAATGAATTAATTAGTCATCACTTGCCCTACAATATCCAGGGAAAGTTTTGACAACTTAGCATAAACCTGTGAATGATCTCATTTGGGTGTAACTTGTCTATGGGCAGAACAGAGCTAGCCAAGCCCATTAGAATTCAATGTCCACTTGCTTATTCATTATTCATTTATTCACATGTGTTCGCTCAACAAACGTGCTGAGGATCTGCTGTGTGACAGTGTTCTAGGCACTGGGACCCAGCAGTGAGCAAAACCAGGGCACTGCCCTTGGGGAGCTGGCAATCCTTTTAGGTGAAACAGTAAACCAATAAATACATAATATGTCAGGGAGTGGTAATACCATCTCTCCCTGGTAAATTTACTTTTGAAAAAGTATCTGTTCCTTAAAATTCTAAAAGCAGAAGGAAAAGTAAATTTAAAGACTAAAATAGTTGCTAAACCATACTAATCTATTAGGTGAGTTACTTTAGCTACTGAACCCAAACCTCTGCCAGGATCCTCTGAATGAAAGCAGAAGGGATGAGGGGAAGAACCTGAGGCCCAAGGGAGGGGCATGTGTCAGCTTCCTCCATTCCTGCCAGGGCCAGAGGCTGGTCTAAGATTGCAGTGCCCTGGGGCAAGAGGAGCACTTCAGAGATGCAGAACCCAGATGCAGCCCACCCTCTGGGTTCCAGTTTTTGTGTCTCTCCCCAGGATCCAGTGGCACCATCTGACCTCAGTTGCAGGTTGCAGCCTCATCAGATCCCTACCTGGTCCTGACCTGGTCCTGGTGGGATTTCTGCAGCTCTGGTCTGACATTCATGGCCCAGTATCCACATCCTCTTGACTATTTCTGACTTGGACTTGTGCTACGAACAGCAGACTTCTTTTCTGTTCATGGGACTTGGGTCTCAAACGATGACTCTTTTCTTGTACCACAGCCCATTCTGGTCACCTGCTAAACAGTCCAGTACTCCTAGGACTTGGGATGACCTGCCTTTTTCCTGCTCATCTCATCCCAGAGCCCCAAATCCAGTCTCTCATACAGCCCAACCTTTTCCAGAATTTCCACATCAGGCCTGTTTCTGGACTGCCCACTGATGGATACAAGCATGTCTTATCACCTCATGAAGGAGCTCTGTCACAATCACCAACTGTCTGGTGCCCCATGGATTTTGCTCTGCGGTCCCAAAACTCCTGAACCCTCCTGAACCCGCTCTTGCTCAACAAGCTCTTTGCTGGGGAAAGTAGCTACAGCCAGTGCTCAACACTCACCCACATATCATGACCACCAGAAAACAGACCAGTATCTCGGCTTGGCCTGTACAGCAGTTAACAACAAGCATGCAACACGGTGTCCAGATTGACAACTAGAGTCTTGCTTGCCCCTCCAGCAGAGAATCAGCCCAGAATCATCTTTTCCTCTCTTATGCTCTGAATGTTTCCACAGCTCTTCCTATCAAATTTTCTATTTTGATATATATTTGAAGCGTTGATTAATGTCTGTCTCCTCTACTGGACTGTTAGCTCCACAAGGGCAGCAACTTTGATTACTGTCTATGCTGAACCTCAGAGAGGGCTGGCACACCACAGGTCTCAACACGTCTTGTTGAACGAACATTACTCAGCAGACAATGTCCTCTGACTAACACAAAGCCCATCCCTGAGCTGAAATCATGTTAAACTGGCTTTTGGGCAGAGATTTTATGTTAACTTCTTTGTGGCTCATTCTTCATCTTTTTTCTCTCTCCGCAACTTAGTGCCTTCATGAGGGTACTCTTTCCATCGGGTTCCTAGATGGTGGTGGTTTCTTTACAGGAGGAACAACTAGTGACTTCCTTACCTCACAAGGCTGCTTCCAGATCATTCTCTCCTTGTTCCCTAAGATGCCTCTCAAGCTATTTCAATCACCCAACAGTCTCCAAGTCACTCAGCTTCATTCCTTGGGTTCTGGATCCCTTCTCGACATCAAAATTGTGGGTGATTTCAATATACATAGCAATGATCCTACTTGCACCACAATTCCTAAGTTCCTTAAATTCTCTTCCAATGATCTTATTCTTATCTTACCTCAGACAGTCTTACCTTCAGCTTTTTTTTTTTTTTTTTAATAGACAGAATATCACTTTGTCACCCTCGGTAGAGTGCTTTGGCATCATAGCTCACAGCAACCTCCAGCTCTTAGGCTTAGGTGATTCTCTTGCCTCAGTCTCCTGAGTAGCTGGGACTACAAGCTCCTGCCACAACGCCCAGGTATTTTTGTTACAGTTTGGCCAGGGCTGGGTTTGAACCCACCACCTCAGTGTAGGGGGCCAGTGCCCTACTCACTGAGCCACAGGCACCACCCTTACCTAAACCTTTATCATAAGGTTTAACTGCATTTTCCATGAACTCTGCAGAGATGAGCCATCTAAGTGAAGTCATGGCTGCTCATTATAACTAATAACCCAGAATATGTTTTTTGTTTTTTTTTTTTTTTTGCTAGAATTAAGTCATCTAGGTTTCTCCTTAGCCAACAAAAAATTCAGGCTAAAAGTAAGACAAAGAAAGGAACCAGAAATCCCATGAGCTTCTGAAAGTAGGTGTGGCTGTACTAATACTTCTGGCAGAGGCATTTCTGTCAGGGGTAATTTAAAAAGAGAATGTGGTCTGCTCGGCACCCATAGCACAGTGGTTAGTTACAACGCTGGCCACATATACTGAGGCTGGCGGATTCAAACCCAGTCTGGGCCAACTAAACAACAATGACAACTGCAACAACAACAACAAAATAGCCGGGCGTTGTGGTGGACACTTTAGTCCCAGCTACTTGGGAGGCTGAGAGGCAAGAGAATCGCTTAAGCCCAAGAGTCTGAGGTTGCTGTGAGCTGTGACACCACAGCATTCTACTAAAGGCGACATAAAGAGACTCTGTCTCAAAAAAAAAAAAAAAATAAAGCAAAAGAAAAAGAGGAGAATGTGGTCCATTGATCCTGAGATTAACTAATTCAGGGAGGATTTAGAATTGTATGTACATTGTTGCTGATAAATCTTATGAGCCACTGCAGTGACTGCTGATTTTCTTTTCCTTCTTTCTTTCTTTTTGGGGGAGGTTCCTGGCATCCATCCATCCATCCCTCCCATTAGAGTACTTTCAAGGTACTCTACCCCTTTCCCAATCTTGATCCACTGTGGTTCAATTGCCTCCCACTCTACCCCCAACTTCAGGGATGGAATTTTCACATTCTCTTCATCACAATAATCTGTTCTGTGATGGGAAGGGGGCCCAGTTGGGGTCAACAAGACTTCTGTGGGAGCGTCCAGGAAAGATCCTCACTATTTAATACTGCAAGGGGTGGAGCCTCTGCATCCATTTTACATCAGTGAGCGGACAGCCTACCTTAGAACGTGGGAAACCAGAGCTGGAGAGAGAAAAGCTGCAGCCTGATGTCACTGTGAATCTAGGTGAAGCCACACGCCTGGACTCTCAGCTACGTGAACCACGGGAGTGAGGGATGTGTTCACCACGTTGTTTCATCTTCCTGAGCACATAAAAAAAATCGTATTTCCTGGCCTTCCCTGCAGGTAGATTGGGTGTATGAGACTGAACTCTGGGTTCAGACCTAAAGAAATAGGAGCACAGTGATATAAACTACCTTCAAACCATCTCCTAAAAATATCCTATGAGATCTCCAGTATTCCCTCCTACCCATAGCACCCCTGGAGATGTGCCAGAAGACATAAAGAAAGGACTGTGATATATGAAACTGGGCTGCAGGGAGGTGAGGGGGAGGCAGTGTCAGGGAAGACTTCTTTGTGGGAATGACATTTGAACAGTCACCTTATTTCCAAAGGCCAGCAAGTAACAAAGCTGTTGGAGGGAGGGAGGAAAGAAAGAACATTCCTGGGTAGATGAAGTATCTCTTGCAAAGTCCTTGAGGTAAGAAAGGGCCTGTTGGAGGAACAGCAAGGGGGTAGTGTCACTGGAGCGTAGTGACAGTGACAATGGGAGAATGAAAGCGTCTAGTAGTGTAGGTAGGGGACGCAGGGCCAGTAGTCTAGGCAGAGATTATGGTGACTTATTTTTTTTTTAGAAGTAGCACACACAAAACTTGTTGGTTGATTGGAAATTAGGCAAGAGGAAAAAGGAGGAAATCTATGATGTCTCCTAAGCCTTTGGCTTTGAGCAACTTAAACGGTGATACCACTTAATCACATGATAAGAAAAGAACCAGTTTGGGGGACTGGTTCTAATCAGGACTTCCATGTTGGAACATGCCATATTTATCTCATTAGAGATCTACGTGGAGATGTCAGCGTGGACATCAGAGCTTACATGGCAAAGCTTAGTTCCTCTCACCCACAGCAATGATGATGACGGCAGCTAATACCAACCGAGTGCACATTATATGTCAAGCATTATGCTAAGGGCTTCATGTAGACTGGTTTATTTACCAGCTCACATCCTGGTAGGCTAGCACCTCCATTCTGCAGATGAGAAAGCTGAAGTGCAGAGTTCCTTGTCAACAGTAACAGGGCTGCTAAATAAATAAGTACCAGAGTTCTGCCTTACATGGCATGAAACCTTGTCGCATGCAAAGAGCTATAGAGCTATAGAAGAGACTCGATCAGTAACGACTTTATTTCACTGCTTATGGGGAAAGGCCAAGTGACGGGAGGGGAGGCCCAGACAGAGAAGGCTTCTACTCGGTTCTCTAGTCTCTGCTCCTTCACCTCCCCATTCCTTACCACCATGTGACAAGGGGTTTCTGACCCACTGGCTCACCTTTCTCTTTGAGAAGCATTTAAAGCATATCCACAGGCATATGTGCAGAAGCCATGACCAGGTTTACAAGGCACAAAGTCACCCAAAACAAGGACCCAGCTTTCATTCAATCTCCCACTTAGCCCACTGTTTTCAACTGGGCCACTTAGGTTATTGGGGTAATCTTTACTTCATAAAAACTAAAACATATTCTGTTTCCCCTTCCCTAAATTTGAGTAGCTTTCAGAAAGAGTCCTGAGCAATCCTGCTAAGTCAGTGCAAAGCAATTCAAACTGGGATGGGCTCTCCTATTTCTCTCCAGCCAAACATTTTAGGTCAATCTCCCACTCGACAAACTAGAAAAAGAATAATTCAAAATGCTCACTGTATCCTCCACCTGCAATCTGGAGAGAAATGAATTACTGAATTAAAGGGGAGGACTCTACTGCTTCTCAATAGAGGAATCAGTTTGGTAGTGGAAGCTCAGCTGTTTACGGCGTGTGCTCCTCCAGGCTGCTCGGTTCATTCTTTCTCTGGACACACCCTTTATAACCCTTTAAGCCTCAGCTCAAATGGCACCTCCTTACCTCCTTCCGTACTCCTAGCATGGCCCAGCACTTGCTCCTCTCTTAAGTTTAAAAAATGATGAGGTTTATGGTCAATGTTTCCCTGTCCCTCCTTCCCAGACTGTGAGTTCCTTGCGGGGACCATGTCTTACCCATGCATATATTAGAAAACCCAGGGCTCAGCCCAGTTCCTGGCAGATCCAGTGAGATTCACATAAATAGTTGTTGAATTGAATGGTGAACAGAACCGCATTGTGTCAGGTAGGGACAACAGCATCCTGTGGACACCGGGAGGCCTTGGTTCTAGTCCTGGCTATGGGCCATGTGCTTGATGTGCGCATGGGGTTAGCCCCTTGCTCTCCCTGGTCGGTTTGTTCATCAGCTGAAATAATGGGGCTGGACTAGCTCACTCAGAAGGCCTTGCAGGTCTGGCACGGAGCGATCTGTGCATGCAGATGGGAAAGCAACTGAGGATAACGCTTTCATGCAAGCTGGTGCTACAAGGCCTTCATCATTAATCACAATTCCCCATCTGACAAAATCCCTCCCCACACGATCTCAAAAGGATGCTGCATACAATGAAAAAGAAATAATCACCCTCAATTTCCAGAAAGAGAATGCTGTTCTAATGTGTATGTGTCAGTATTTTTCCGGCCAAATGCCTATACTGCGTTTCCGCTAGCTTCTCACTCCCAGCTCTGCTGGGGTGGGGGCGGGAGTGGGCAGGGGCCGTGGCCGTGGCCAGATACCCAGCGACAGTGGGCTTCTGCTCCCTGACACGCACTGCAGACAGTTAAACTGCCCAGAGAATACTCTGCATGCTTTGATGTCTGGTTTTGGTTTCAAACTCAACATTAAAATCCAAGTCCTAAGAGAAAGCTGGTAGCTTCCAGCTTGAAGTTTTTTGCCAAGCTTAAATCCGAACAGACTCATGAGAAAATCCTTTCCCATCGTTGCCATGACTCCAGGAGGGCCCCTGTACCTCCATCCCAAACTGTGGGAGGAAGTGAAAAATCTCATGTGATGCTTCTGAAGGAAACCAAAATATTTCTCCCCAAAACACTGAGGACTGTGAAGACACTGAAAATGCAGGGGAACACGCTGCCTCAGGCTCTCAGCCCCTCCAGGACATAAATCCTTCCTGCCTGGGGACACCACTTGCCTACCCACACAGAGAAGGTTCCAGCAGGCACCAAAGACATCTGGGAACAGATTTTACTATCTTCCCATATCTCCCAGCCTTTTAAAAGACTAGAACTGCTCTATCCTTTGTCTTGTCACTATATAGGATTTATCACTTTCTGTTAAAATAATATTTAAGCAAGTCCACTAAGTCACTGCCTTAAGAGAGAAAGACTTTTGGATGAGACCTCTCCCACCTGATGGGTACAGCACACACTGATGAACTTAAGCTTGTTTTGTTTTTTTATTTAGGCTTTTGCTTCTAGGAAAGCATCTCAACAAAGAATCTAAAAAGAGAAAGAAAAGAAACTAAGTTTTCTCCCCTCACTATCCTCCCAACACTGACACAGGTGGCAGAGGGAAAAAGGCGCCATTTGTCTCAATGCTTCAGGGTAGAACTTCCAATGTAAAGTCCCAGTGTCTTCCAGTGAACTGCATTTTGCCCTGCCCCCACCTGACTTTCCCCCTTCTATTTAGTTCTCTGTCTTTTCTGTATTTAGCCTTCTCCTGTGAATTCCTGAATCCACAATCAATGCAAAGCTGTTCTAGTGGAATAACGTTTTATACTTTCAAATATAGATGGCTTACACATATTCTTTTTTTCTCACACATATTCTTTAATATCTTAATGTATAAGAGTTCAGTCTCTTCAATTACGTCTACCCCTGAAATCTGGGGACCGTGTCTTCCACTTCTTTTAAAAGCCTAACCTACAAGCTGTCCACAGTACATGCCCAACACCAATGTCCACAAGCTAGGTCTTTCATACATACTTCCTAACTGACTTTGATGAGATGGGTGTTTTTAATCCCAATAACCAGTCCGCACCTTACTTGAGCATTGCTGAAATCAATTTTACAGAATGTATTCTTCCTGGGTTACATTTCCTTGCTCGTAAAAAGTGATTTTTTTAAATAGATATATTCATCACTTTCAATAATTAGAATGCCACTTATCTAAATTGCCCCTATTAGGATGCTGAATGGGAAACCAAAGTCCCTGCCCATCTTACAGTCACAGTGTTTCATGTGGTCTTCATTCTCCTGGATCACAGAGCTCACTGTTTCTATATCGAAGAAAGTGGTTTCTTATATAAGCTTTTCTTCAGAATTGTCCTGAATCTGAAAACTGACCTGTAAATGTGACCGTAATCCATGTATAGGAACTAAGGTTTTCTGTATACACAGGAATGTTATGTCATTTTACCACGTTAAATGAAGTCAAATGACAAGGACTTGGACAGCCAAACATTATTAGGAAATGCCCCATAAAAGTGCTAGTTGTTCAAATACTGCGGGGTAGGTACCACTGGGAGAAGACCCTAATCTTTGGCTTTATAATGCCTCCCCCTCCTAATATCATATTTTCCAAATATGATGCATTTCAAAGAAAAAGCCAAGAGTCTGCATTTCGATGACATTTTAAAAATTTACCCTGTGAAAGTCAACCAACAAACTGTTAGTTCTTTCTTCTTATCAGAATATTTGTTGGCTGATATAAATATACCTGCGCTTATCTGTGTCTAGTTATTTATAATTTCTGGGAAGCATGACATTCTTCCTTCCAGAGCTGGTGTTTAAATCAGCGAGCACACCATCATGCAAATATGATATGGGATTGCTTTGATAGGAGAAATGCAGCGTGGGCTATCTCACTTGCTTAGATCTCATTCAATCAGAGCCGAAAACATATTCAAATTATAACCATAAGAATTATCAAACAAACCATCAGCAAGGGGCTTAAAGAACGTGAAGGAGACCCTGAGGGAGGAAGAGCTGAGGTTTGTCTGTGCACCGAGAACAGATGTAATATGCGGATCAGGAAATGACGGGAGGTTCAAGTTGGCCGCACAGGCCTGGAGCACCGCATTATTTTTATGCACCAGTTTAGAAAACAATGAAGCAGAAAACAAAGGTTTGACCGTTGTTGGCTGAAAGGAAATTTGCAATGAGGTCAATTCTTTCACACTCCCCTTGACTCCAATGAAAGCCAACATAGATAAGAGGGGTAGGGTTAATGAAAGAAAATTAAGCAAAGAAACAAAATCACTTTTCAAAAAGCAAAGCTTTTATCAGCTTTTTTAATCCCTCAGGGAGACATTACTCATAAAAGTTGTTCAGTGGAGCTCTCTTAAATGACTTCCGTGACCTTGATTAGTCAACTCTTATTTAATTTTCTACAGATTCTAAGGGAGACTGAATGTGTTTTCATTGCACTTGTGCAACGATGGAAGTGTTGGCTCTTCTGGCACTGGATCCCACAGATGTCCTTCAGGTATGTTGAGGAAAAGTCTTGTTTTTTTCCTCTTCTTGGCTTATCAGAGCTGTGCAGCAGGTCTTCCTGTTGGTTCTATCCATCTTTCCCCTTATGAACAGCCTCTGGGGTGACCAATGCCATACCAGGGCTGCAGCAAGGGACACGGGCTGTGCTGCTCAAACTTTAATGTGCCTAAGATTACCCAGGGTGAGGGGCACTTTAAAATGCAGGCTGTGATCCAGTAGGGGTGGGGCTCACAAGTGTGCATTTCCACTAAACTCCCAGGAGATGCCAGGGCTCTTTAATTTCCACTAAACACACTTTGAGGCACAAGAACTGAGGCATACAACCATGTTCTCCAGCGGTCCCAGTCCTCTCTGGTGAGCTAATATGGCAAAGAACCATTGCAAAAACAGTCCTCCTTATCTCCCCAGGTTACTATTTCCCATCAAACAGGGGGTGAGAAGAAAAATAAACTAAAGAATGGGAGGGGCAACAGGTGGAGGGAGAATGACATAAAATTATTTGGATGACATCATGGAAGAAGGTTAGGGTGAACATGATTTCATGTTCAAACTGTAAGATTGAGGACTGTAATAATGCATGTTAATAACACAACTGGGGTTTCCTGCTGATAATACAAACACAACACTCCTAGTCTAGAAAAGGCTCATCTGACTGACAGCATGAAGAGTTCTGACATGCCTTCCACTCATCATCTTCAGTTCTTTCCTGGTGAGCAGGCATTGCTCAAACAGTCATGTGCAAAATACTTTCTGGGGGATGGAAGAGGAATAGTGGTTCAGAACATTGCTCTGGAGTCTGACGAGGCCAGAATCAGGATTTGCTTTGTTTCCAATGTTAGGCAAGTTACCTACCCTCTCTGGACGTAAACACTATTATAAATATTAGTAATAAAATACAGGTTGTACATATTGTTACAATTCACCTTCAAGGAAATATAGTCCTGGCAATGAGAAGATGAAAACTAAAGCTCAAATAAACTTTATTCTCATTTATTTATGCCACTGAGTACCTGGCTAATATTTGTAATACTGTGTTTTAGTCTGAGATCTAATGTCAAACACCAAGCAGGCAGAATGTCAAAGAAAATGCTTATCATTTAGTATTTTTAATCTCCTTTGATTTCTTTTCCAGTTTAGTTTACGTGGGAATGTGTGCTTATGAGAAAACATCAAAGGATACTAAAGAACATCCACCTGGTCCCCAACTTCTGCCTTCCTGCTTATTAAGGGAATCACAGTTTGTTAGCACAGACCTGTGAGTTTGCCTAGTCCAACCTCTTCACCATTGCTTTGAGAAATATTGTAGTGTCTCTCTAATTCTTATATGCCATATTATATCCATTGGCAGTGTGGGGGTGAGAGGGAACTTCCCCTTCTCCCTGGAAGGTTTGCTGAAAGATCAATTCGCAATAAGGCAGATTAATAAAGGAAGAGATTTACTAACTGTGCACCCAGGGAGAATCACAGAGTGATCACCCAGTATTCCAATGGGCTCTAGGAGTTTATCCATCCTCATTTTAGAGGGGAGGAGGAGAGGAGGAAGGGATATAGGTAATTCTGTTGAGTGGCAGTAAGTGGTTATGAGAGGATGAATGGATATTTAGGGGAATGAATGGATGGAGGAAATGGACTGACTTGTAAAGGATTCTCTTTGGAAACTTCAATCACCCTGAGAGACAGGTATTATCTTAAAATAGTCTGGGCCAGGTCAGGTTGCATCCTTGATCTTCTTTCCTGCTATATCTATTTAGGTAACTGGTAGGAGAAGAGAAGGCAATTGTTTTTGATGGGTCTGGTTTTTCATGAAGAGAGAGGGAAAGTCCCTTCTGATGCCTATTGCTCTCGAAGGGCCTTGAATTCAAATCCTCACACCCAGGAGTCATATTTGGAGGTAAAATTTCCTGAGCTCCTTTAGCAGCAATCTGAAGGAGGCTTCATGTCTCCCAAACAATAAAGGGGATAGGCTTGCTGATAAGTTTCCCTTTACATTCAAGGGCATTTTTTGAGTATTTATGAGTTCATATGTTATTTCCAGATGTTCAACGTGGCTAAATCTGGCCACATCTACACTGAAGTTAGAAACCTGGGATCCACTGGGTTGGTGGTAAGTGATGATACCCTACAGGCATAACCTAAGGAGACATGCAAGGAAAGCTGAACAATTACAGCAGTTACAGTCTGAGGAATGGCTCCATTTACCGCCCAGGATCAAAGTTCTGGAATGGACCTTCATATCCTGCACACCAGTTTTCAAACTGCTTTCTGCAACAATTCATGACTAGAGATGCCTCAAGCCCTGGTAGAGGCAAGTAAAGATTGAATCAGTGGGATTTTGGACACCCCCACCCAATTAGAGCAATTTCCTTTTTATCTATTTCTATGTCGGGATCTGCTAATAATTTTTTAACCACTGATAGAGAAGTTATAAAAAAATTTCCCAGGCATCTAAATCCCTTCCTCCCTATACTTATCTGTAGATTCACTCTGATGAGGTCGCTACAAGTAACCAAGAAAAACTCACAGTGACTGAACAAGATGTACATTTATTTCTCTTCTAGATAAAAATCCAGATTATGGCTAGTGGGACAGTACTCGCTGCGTGCAACCAGGTGGCTTCAAGCTTTCCGCTCCATCTTTGCCACATGTGTTGTTCTTAGTCTTGTGGTCCAAGGTGGAACCCCAGCCATCACAGCCATGTTCCAAGAAGATTAGAAAGAGAGGTGCATGCCATCCCTTAAGAAGACACATCTCCCCACCTCCAGATGCTGCTTTCTGTTTACACGTCATTGACTAGCACCTCGTTGTGTCGACTACACATAAGTGCACAGGGCGCTGGGAAATGCAGCCTTCCCTATTCCAGTGCCACATGCCCAACTAAATATTGGGATTTCTGTACATCTAGAAGTAGAGAGCAGATAGTAAAGGACACAATCCATCTTCTGCTGCACTCTATCTCCAGCCCAGTCAATTGGTTCAAAGCTTGGAATATCTGATTTTCTTTGTAGATCTTCCTACAACCAGCCAATTAGAAGAGGATGTGAAGACACCTTGAAAAGTGACAGCTCAAACAGCAGTGGCTGCTAAATTAGACACAGAAGCTCTGAGCCATTTAGTGGGAGTGCAAATCAATATTTACAGTGCAACACAGACCTTGGCTATGGAGGAAAGGTTAAATTATGTTTGGGTACATTCTGCTCAAGGCATGAAAAGACGAATACATTACAGAAAGATTCCTGTTGACATAGTTAAAAGTTTGAAAAGACATTTAAAGTTGCCAGCATTGTTGACTGTGATTGACACAGCACATCTTACTCAGTGTACAGGTTAATGAGAGGCATAGCTCTTGCTCAAGTTCTGGGTTCCCAAGGGAAGCTTGGAAGTGAGGGAGGTTTAGAGAAGCACAGGGAACGTGGCTCCCCTCCAGGTCTCTGCAACATGAACAAGACCTGGCACCTCACATCCCTCCAGGGAATAGGGTTCTTGTAAAGACTGGGAGCAACATTTACCTGTGGGAGAGGGGGAAAGACTCTGTGTGTCCAGCCTTGGGCCTACAGTACATGAAGAAATAGGTTTCAGGTGACAGCGAACAACAAAGGTGGACTCACTGCAGCCCCAAGATCAAGCTTTCTAAGTTTATAGTTTTTTAAGCTCTGTTAGTTCATACTCCATTCATTGTTAGGGTCACTTTTACTGCATTTTATAACTGTTTCAAAGTCTCTTTGAAAATCAGTCCAAACCAGTCACAGAAGGACAAATAATCATGTGATTCCACTTATATGAGAAACCCAGTTAAATTCATAGAGACGGAAAGTAGAATGGAGGTGGTTCTGAGTTTCGCCAGATGACGTGCTCTAGACAGTGACTGTCACATAACAATGTGAAAGTATTTAATGCCACTGAGCTATACACACTTACAAATGAGTAAAATGGCAACTTTTATGTTATGTATATTTTATCATAATTTAAAAAACTAGTCTAAATATTAATGGCATCTATTAGAGAACTGCTTTCATTCCAACTGTCAATGTTTGAAAACATATTTTAGCCATTGCCTGTAACAACTTTGCAAATAGCAGAAATGGTTTTTAAACTTACCCACAACAGCCAGTGTCCCCTCTGGGTCCTTGGTGCTGTTCCTGACTCACTCACCACGCTAACTTCAAACCGTTCAGTGACATGCACCCTCACAGATTCCCTCCAAAGCCAAACTGCTCACCAGTACTCTTAAACCAGCTAGCCATTCAATAATTCAAAAACTGATAGTTCAACAACCTTGTATGTACCCAAGAAAAGGGTATGCAGCTTTCAGTGAAACTCTCTAGAACAGTGGTTCTCAAAGTGAGGTCCCCAGACCAGCAGCATCAGCAGCACCCGGGAATGGACTAGGAATGCAGACTTCAGGCACTGATCAGAGCCTCAGGGGTGGGCCCAGGGGTCTGTGTTTCTCCAAGTCCTCTAGAGGATTCTGAGGCACACGGAAGTGTGAGAGTCACTACTCTAAAGGGTGTGTGACCTCCAAAATTTCAAGAACTAGCATTTCACTAGAAGGGAGAGGGCAGTCAGAAATCCAGTGTGAGTTTCTTTTCTGGGGCTTCATGAGGCTTTTTTGTAAGACCGATTGTGAGACACTTCGGTTTGTGGCATTTCTGCTAACATCGAATCTGATTACTTCCTCACCACCAGGAAATGAGACCAAAGCTCCCCACATCGACTCACTGACTTGTGGTGTGTCTAAGAGACCAGCTGCAAGGCACGCCCTTCTTATTTACTCTGATGACTCCCTGTAATGGCCAGGAAAAGAGGATATTTCACAAAAATGGCTACCATAAAAATCAGGCCTCTCTCAACTTCCCCTGTCTGCCTCCATGGAAGTGCAAAAAGCCGAGACTACCACCCAAAACAATACCCAATGACTATGGTTAACGTGATTCTGTATAAAGACCACCATGTTCGAGGATCAGAAGACCTCAGTTCAAGTTGAGCTTCTGTATCTTACTAGGCATGTGACCCTGAACCTTTGCTTCCTCGCTGTAAAATGGGGGTGTGGGGGCAAAGTTCTTTTGAGAGCTTGAGAACAGGCAAGCAGAAGGCCTTCATGAGAGAGCAGGCTCACAGTCACAGGCTGAACGCAGCTCTGCCACATCTCAGCTACGTGCAACTTTAGGCAAGTTCCCTTATCTTTAAAATAGGGATATTAACCTATCTTCTATCTTAGAAGGTTAAATGAGACAAATAGTGGGCACAATACACTTCTCAACACATGGTAAAATAATCGTAAACGTTTAATACCACTTGTAAAGCTTATAGGTATATGCTTATAAACATCAAGGATCTCGAGTGTAATTTCAGAATACAGAAAGGAAAGTTGGTATGTATAGGCAGCGCATGCAGCAGACTCATATTTTAGTGACAACAGAAAAGATGCAAGCTATTGAGATCATTAATTTAATGTGAAGGAGACAAAACAGTCACCTTCCGGACAATGTTTCGAATATAAAAAGTTAATACATTCGAAAACCCAAAGGGTCTTCAACTCCTTTTTTGATCCAGAGGCTAGTTTCTTATTTCTCTCAACACAGTTTTTCAGATTTAATAAAGAAGAGACTGATTAACATTCACAAACAGTAAATACTCTTTTCATATCTATTACCTTAAAGATAGTCTTAATACAAGAAAATCACCTGAAATATAGGAAGATGTATTTTTAGAATTCTACATGACCTTGACCTCTAAATTCTTAGGACCTCTAAAGAGGATATAAAACCATTCCCACCTCCTCCATGAGCTGCCTTTGCTGACTTGAATGACTACATAATCACGTGTTGGCAACTATTAAGTGGCCAAATTACATGAATTCTGGTAGATTCTTCCAGATTAGTTGTCACAGTACAGTTAAATATTTAGGGTGATGGCATGAATCTGTTTTGACAGCTTTTGCTCTCTAAAGAGTAACAGATTCACAGGGACTTTAAACTGATTTAACAAGAGCCTAGATTCAAAGAGTTGGAAGGATCTGAACTGAGACTACCTCTGACAGCATCGCCCTGCAGTCTCCTTTGATAGCACTTGAATCAAACAATCTCAACAGACAGGCAGTTACCCTTATCTCTGATTCACAAACAAAACTACTTTCCCAGAAAGACTCTACTACATTCTCTAAAGTATATTCCAATTCCCTCTAATCCCAAACAATGCTCAGGCTCTACAGGCTCAAACTTCCTAAACTCAAATGTTGTTAACCAGGTAACTACAAAGACATACAACTAGTGACACCAGTTACACACACACACACACGCACACACACTTGCTTTGAGGGAAACACTAAGACTACTTTGGTACACCATTCATTTTGTCCAAAATGAGATAGTATTATTATTAACCATGACAATGTGTAAGGCATCTAATTTATTCTTTCTTTCTTAATCCATTCTCTTTCTGCAATGTAAAAAAATAAGATATAATTAACATTTCATAAAATCCATCCTTTTAAAATGTACAATTCGATGGTTTTAGTATGTTCACAAAATTTTGCAATTATCAACCACTATCTCATTCCAGTATATTTTCATCCCCCCCAAGGGAAATCATGTACCCATTAGCAGTCCCTCCCACCCTTTTTACTCCCTTCCCCCAGCCTCTAGCAGAAACCAATCTACTTTCTGTCTCTATGGCATTCATTCATTCTTATCACTTTTGAGCACCTATTTGTCATGAGGCACTGCTTTAGGTCCTAGGGGACTGAGTGGTAAACAAAATGGGCTGTAAGTCTTCTCCCTGAATGGAGTCTTTATTCAGGTGACTTCATGCGTGTCACAAAATGAAAAATAGTACACATTTAGCAATGCGAATACATCCAAGAAAATAGAATGCGCTTAGTCTGACAAACAAAAAAGATAACATACACACACAGGGTATCAGGAAAATTTGAAGAAAAAAATCAAGTTTCTCATCGAATGACTTTGTCTAGAAAATCAGTATGTGGGGACTATTCCCCCTTTCTTTTCTCTTCTTGGTACTCTAGGAGGGTTGTGAAGATGAAACCAAATATCTAAAAGTAGGAGGTGACGTATAGCCTGGGCCACGAGCAAACCAGACAGTGAGCTCGAGAACAATGACAAGATGTTTCTGCATCTTGTGTCCACGTGCCTTGCACCACAAACCATCATCCTAGCCCAATCATCAGCTTAAGACCTCAGATTTACCACCAAAATACTAAGTCTCTCATAAAGGGAAAATCACCATTCAAGATAGCAGGCTACAACCCAAACTTCTGAGCCCCAAGTCAATGATGCATTTGTTTTAGGCAGACTGTGATAATGCAATTTTGCTTTTAATCTTTTGAAGGAAGGATGTGTATAAATCCTAGAAGTCCATTGAAACAGGATTTGCAGGCTTTGACCATTTAGACATGGTACATCCTGACCAGCTCACACTGCAAAAAGTTTTGCTGAAGCTCAGACAATACAAAGTGCCTAATCCCTGCCATTTCTATGACAAACTTGCTGTACTACCTAAGAGAGACATTACAAAGAGTACGTGAATATGGCCATATCTTTATAAAGAAACATTTCTCGATTGTATAAATTCAAACATGTGTGAAGAATAAGTGATAGAAAGAGCATGAACGATTAAAGCGAGTCTGTGAAACAGTTTCCATGTCTGGCTCTAGCAGGGCCATAAGGCCAAAGTGTTTTATGTAACTAAAGTAACTTTATAATTTATCGTCCAAATGAGATACTCTTTTTTCTTTTTGAGACAGAGTCTCACTTTGTTGCCCTTGGTAGAGTGCCATGAGGTCTCAGCAACCTCAAACACTTGGCTTAAGTGAATCTTTTGCATCAGCCTCCCAGTAGCTGGGACTACAGGCGCCCGCCACAATGACCAGCTATTTTTGGTTGTAGTTGTTATTGTTATTTGGCAGGCCCAGGCTGGGTTCAAACTCACAAGCTCCAGTGTATGAGGCCGCCCGCTGCCCTAGCTGCTGAGCTATAGGTGCCAAACCCAAATGAGATACTCTTGAGAGTTCAAAGAGAGAACGATGAACCATGAAGCTGAGACAGTAGATGTAGACCTGGACAGTGTCAGACAGGGTAGATACACAGATAGTCCCCCTAAAAATGGGCAGCATACGTGGTCCTGCAGAGAACTGCCTCCCTGGTCTGTCCTGGAGCCTAGAATCTAGAGTCAGATACTGTAAACACAGTAGAAGATGCTATTTATCACAAAGAGATAATCCCCTCGATTGCTCTTTAATACTCCTTGGCTAAGCTCACACCACCCTGAATACTAAATGCTTTTTATTTATTTATTTATTTATTTGAGACTAGGTCTCACTCTGTTGCTCAGGCTGGAGTGCACTGGTGCCATTTTAGCTCACCGCAGCCTCGACACCCAGGTGCAAGTGATTCTCTTGCATCAGCCTCCCACGTAGCTAGAACCACAGGCACGCACCACCGTGCCTGGCTAATTTTACTTTGGAGACAGGGTCTTGCTCTGTCTGTTACCCAGGCTAGAGTGCAGTGGCATCATCATAGCTCCCTGCAACCTCGCAGTCCTGGGCTCAAGTGACCCTCCTGCTTTAGCCTCCTGAGTAGCTGGAACTACAGGTACAACCACCATGCCTGGCTAATTTTTTTTTTTTTTGTATATATAGGGTCTTGCTTTTGCTCAGGTTGGCCTTGAACTCTTGAACTCAAGTGATTTTCCTACTTCAGCCTCCCTAAGTGCTGGGATTACAGGGGCGAGCCACTGCACCCAGACACTAAAAGCTTTTTAAAACAAATCTTGCAGCCCTATGCAAAGCAATGAATTGTGAGGACAGGTCCAAAATATGTGATGAGTGTGTTAGCCAGAAGTTACGACACAAGGTTGTGGGTATGTGCACAAGCATGGGCCTATACACATGCCGGCACGTGAGGGTAACATAAGCCTAGGGTAACTAGAGAGGTACAGCAAAGAGAAAAGAAGTTGATATGATTTCATTCTTTTGAAAGAATTACTATGAGATACTTAAATACGTGACAATTCAGTTATGACTATCATAAAAACAATCGTTCACAAGCGCAAAGCATGGAACAGAATGAATAAGGGGGAAACAGTAATCACAAAATTCCCTCAACCTTAAAAATTTTTTTTTCTTATAAATCAAGACTATAGCTAGTTTTTGGTAAACAATTCATATTCACAAAGAATTTTTCCCTTTTCAGACCTGTTCTCTGGAATAAGGCTTCTGTACTTAAATAATGGCACTGACCTCCTTTACAGTTAAAAAAATTATCTTGAGCTTCCCCCAGGCTAAGTAAAAAGAAATTATTAGAAGGCTATAAATACCTTATGTTTCAAGCTCTTACACAGCTATAAAATCAGTACAATTTTATAACTGATAATACAAACAAACCCACAAAGCCAATAAAGTCCAAATGAATCACATTAATTAATCTGATATACAATATATCATTGAAATTAGATTTCCACACTGTAGTCTGGTTCTTCCAAGTTGGCCTCCCTACTCTGTTGCATGTTGCATGATGACTCAGTTCTCCAACCTCCTTTTTTTATTTGGGCTTTCCACGCAGCTTTTATTGTCACAAACACTAGTCTAGGCTGCTGTTTGGCCTTGTTTTGCCTGTAAGGTATCATTTATAATTAGATTCACCTCTTCCCTCTGAGCAGCTATTAAAAGAAAACCATTTGATGCCAGGGCACTAACAGCCACACATGTCACTGTGGGCACGAAAACTTCACAGCAGCATTTTCTTTTCAGAGGGTCACCCAGAGAGTTCGGAATATGCTTAAACTGAATTTGTTTTCAAATCACCAAACTGAGTGTCACCAGAGTTGTAAGTTCCATGAAGTCAGGGATGTAGATCTGTTTTGTTTGCTGAGGTGTTCCCAGAACTTACCAGAGTACTTAGTACATGATGAACACTCAATATATATTTATTCATTAAATTAATGATTGAGTGCTTGAATGGAAAATTCTCAAAGAGAACTCATGCAACCATAAGAAACATACGTATGGTTACCAGTCTCCCTGGACCTGAAGGAGAAGATAGGTAGAGTCCTGCCAACGGGCTTACCAATTGCACATTCACATAACAAGAATCTACTCCCATACTCAACCAGATTTTATATCCAAATCACTCTGAATAAAAAGCATCAGTACACAAGCAGATGTATTGGTCTTCCTCAAAAATGTCCGTACAGCCCAAAAGGGGTCCTTGCCTTCTGTCCATTAGCAAAAATTTCTTTTGTGTAACAAAATGCTGGCAAATGATGGTACAAAGGAAAAAGAAAGGAGGAGAGGAGGAGAGGGAAAAGAAGGCGAAGGAAGGGGACGGGGGTGGGGGGAAGAGAAGGGAAGGGAGGGGAAAGGAGGGGGGGAGGGTATGGGAAGGAAGGGAAGAGAAAGGGAGGGGAGGGAGAACTACAATGTATTAAATTAGCTTGTACTGCAGGCCAACAGCCATTCTGACAGGATAAATTAAAGAATGAAATTATACTATCCAGTTTATTTCTAAGAAATATAGAAGTTCTTTTAAAGAACCCCCCTTCCACAATCCCAGCCAGAATTTTATTTGCATTATAAAGGACAAGTGCAGCCCCTTCGTCTGTAATCATGTTTTCAGGAGTGAAAAGGGAGAAGCAGAGGGAGGGTGCAGCGTCTATTACTGCTGGGACTGATGGGGGAACACGTGATAGTTTCTAATTCAGCTTCCTCTTCACCTTCAAAGCTAAGCATTATCCTATGCACTCTATCACCCTAGAGAACCCATTCCTACATACAACCATGTGGTTTCTTATATTTCCCCTAAGTATTTTGTGTTAACTTTTGACTTCCTCAAATAAAACATTAATGGGACAAAAACTAGACTGTTTTGTGCCAACCAATGGCTCAGAGCACAAACCTGTGTTTGGAGCCAGCTGTGGATCTCAGGTTTGTCTCTTACTGGCTATTTGACCTCGGACAAGGTTTTTAGGTTGGTTACGCCTTAGTTTCCTCATCTGTAAGTTGGGCGTATTACCAGTAGCTCTCTCATAGAGTCTTCATGAAGTCCTGCATATATAGCACTTGGCCCACTCACAAAACAAGGGCTGAATAAATGTTAGCTATTATTATTAGATCATGCCTAGGAAATATTAGAGCTAACAAGGTGGCAGTGGGTGGGTGGAAAGAGTCCATATCTACTGAATTTAGATTACTCTAATCACAACAAGTTATCACATTTACTTAAAACTCAGTGATAAGAATGATGCCAGACTAGGAAAGGACGGGGGACCATTGCTTGTGAGTCTTATTTAAGGCGTGGCCTCCTTAAAGACAGAATTTCTGACATGCTACTTCAACAATCACAGGGAAAAGTGGATGCAAAGAAACATCTATAAATACTGTTATATTCAAGAATCCTCTTTGGGTCCTCTTCTCCTGTGAAGTGGTGATGAAGACAGAAGATAACTATATGCAATTATCAAAACCATATTGAATTAAAGAGCAACCACACTGAGAACTTGAATTTGGTCATATCCCCGTTCCCAAATCTGAGCCCTCATTTTCTGATGTTTCTATCCCTGTGACCACCTTCCCCAGTAGCTGTGGCTTTTTTTCCACCCAATGACACTTTGATAGTTAATATTTTCTAGACATATTCCAGTAACAATCATCAGTGTATAATTATCTCTTATTATGCACAAGTACGGTGATACCTATTATGGTACAGGATCTGCTTTTAACCTAAATTATTAGTTTAACCAATGATCATGCACAGTAGGTGGGACAGACTGAGCTAGGCACTGTAATAAATACAAAACCAAATTAGACGCCAATTCTACCCATTCATTCAACAATAGTTTTAAATGTTTACACTAATTCTTCCCAGGCATTATACTTGGGAGTGGAGTGGAGAGAAGATGCTGAAGAATAACACTGGGAAAATTATCAGACTCAAACTGGAGTCACTTGTGTTAAAACCCTGACAAATAGAGGCCAAGAAGGCCAAGAAGGAAGGTTCTCATGAACAAATGCCTGACAATAGGGTAGGAATTATCACAAGAGACTGCAAAACCTACAACCTTACACAAAAGCCGTTACAACCTTACACACACAAAAACAAAAAATCTTTGCGAGGACATTTATCCAGTCCCTGCCTATCCAACTTTGAACTAGCGCCACTATTGTTATTGATCCTCACAGCCAAGAACAATGATCTCAAAACAATCTTCCTTATGTTTTCTTTATAAACTTTTGTCTTCCTTTACCTCTGTGAATACACACACAATTTACTATAGCACACATATTCCCATTGCAATGTCTAGTCCCAAGAAACATTGTTTTCTTTTGAGAGTCTACTTCTCTGTTGGTTACTTAGGTTGACAATAATGGTGTCGGAAGTGAGATCAAAGTAAGCTCACCTTAGACAAATCAGCAGCTCCAGGAACTGAGTGTAGTATCCACCGAGCCCCCTGCACTCTCCATATCTATGAGATGCCTTTTTTGTCCTGATGAATCAATTCTCAGTCTCCCTTCCCTTGGTGAGTTCTTTTTGACTTTACTTAGGATCTGATTTGGTTATAAGGCTACCTTAAATAAAGGGCCTTACATCCCCATTGGGAGTACAAAAATTTTTTTCTGGGATAAGGACCAGGTCCTTCTGATTTGAGTCCTCTGGTTTCTACAGAATTTACATTCTGCTTGGTTTTGTATGCCTAGTATAATATTTTGTTTGCTCTGCATACCTGGGTTCAAATTTTTGTGAACACTCTGATTTAGATTTCATTTTGGTTTCATGATACACATCTGAGCATGATTTATATCTTCCAAGAGCCAAAAATAAACATCCTAAATGGTAGGTCCTAGATGGTCAATCAAAACCCACTAGGGCAGGTGCTACCATCTAAAACACTGTCAAACTCCTGCACAGAAATTATCAGATTGTCTTTGCTCTCAGATTAATAAGAAACAGGATGGGATGCATGTTAAGGCATGCTGGGTTTTCTGGGACTCTAGTTGGCTATGAGGCTCTTTTTCATGCACGTATTTAAATCAGGGTCATTATGGGGATCATTTGAACTCCCAAGCTTATTTTTTTCTTAGACCTGAATTAAAAATGGCAACTATAGAGTTAACATGCAGAGCCTTCTAAATTCTCTGTTTTCCTCTGTTGTCTTTGAATCCGCTGAGTTTTTTGTTAGTATTAAGATAAATTCACCACTTAGAGGATTCTAGCCAAGATTTTTAAATAAAAAGTCTTAAAGGGCTTTCAAATTAATGGCTGCACAAATCACAGCAGCTCCATGGCAACCAACAAACTAGACACCTTCTGGAAATATAAATTCAGGTTGGAACAACAATTTTTTAGAGAGATGAAATAGTTAATTGAAGACTTACCATTCTAAATAAAAGAAGTAGATAAATGCTCATAAAAGTTTGGTTCTCAGATCAAACAGGTCAAAATCTTGAGCTCAGAGCTATAATATAAGGTATTTCCATCCAGCATACAAAGTGCTTTGCCTTTCATGCAGAAGCCAGAAAAATATGAAAAAAAAAAAAAATAAACTACTTCCTTACCTACATTGACTAGTTGAACAAACCAGACCAAAAAACAAGAGGAGACTTGTTACTAAAATTTCAAAGCCACTTGGAGATTTTTTTTTTTCCAGTCTTTGGCTGGAGCCAGGTTTGAAGCCACCACCTCCGGCATATGGGACCGGTGCCCTACTCCTTTGAGCCACAGGTGCCTCCCTTGGAGATTTTGTTTTTCTCATAAAATTCAGCCAATCCTAGTTAAAGTGTAAACATTTGAAACCAGAAAGGGGGGAGGTGAGAGTAAAAAAAAAAGAAAACAAAAGACAAAATCAACTAGTTCATCCAAAATTTTGGTCCACAGCCTTCATTAGATTACTGGAACAAATAAAATTAATTTTTTTTTAATTTTTAGTTTTGTTTTTTTTTTCTTTTTGAGACCGAGGCTCACTATGTCACCCTTGGTACAGTTCCGTGGCATCATAGCTCACAGCAACTTCAAACTCTTGGGCTTCAGTGATTCTCTTGCCTCTGCCTCCCAAGTAGCTGGGACTACAGGTGCCTGCCAGAATACTTGGCTATTTTTTTGTTGCAATTGTTTAGCTGGCCTGGGTTGGGTTCGAACCCGCCACCCTCGGTGTATGTGGCTGGAGCCATAACCACTGTCCTACAGCACCAAGCAAAGCAAATAAAATTTAGCTATGTGAATAAGTCCTACTTTTTCCAGAAATACAATTTAGATCCAACTGTCTTTTATAAACTCGTCAGTTTGTATTACTTACTGTTTTATGGTGTCATGACTAAAATTCTAAAATGAAAGCTATAAGATCTTATTTGTTCATATGTTTATATTTTCGCACATACTATATGTTGTGTCTACATACTAAAATCTTCTGTAGTTGGCCAGAAATTTCTTAAGATATTCTATTCAGATTGGCTTAGATAAGCAAGTTCTCATATAAAATAATACAGTAGTGAAATAGAATGACTTTTTGTTCATGTGATTTAAGCAAATATTTAATAAATAAGCTGGTTATGGCTGGGCACCATGGCTCACACCTGTAATTCAAACGCTCTGGGAGTCCGAGCCAGATAGATTGCTTGAGCTCAGGAGCTCTAGACCAGCCTAAGCAAGAGTGAGAACCCTACTTTCTAAAAGTAGACAAATTAGCTAGGTGTGGTGGTGGACACCTGTAATCTCAGCTACTCAGGAGGCTGAGGCATGAGGATCATTTGAGCCCAGGAGTTTGAGGCTGCTGTGAGTTAGGCTGATGCCATGGCACTTTAGTTTGGGGCCACAGAGTAAGACTCTCTTTTGGGGAAAAAAAGGCTAATTTTAGATTTTTAAAGAAAATTAAAGTAAAAAATGTCTTCAAAATTGTCAGCATTTATTTTTGCCTGGGATTACTGATCAGACAGGATGATATGTGTTTTTGCTATGTATTTGAAGGCCATAAAACTATAAATCCAGCCTAAAAACAGAATGATCTTTGTGTAATTCTTTAAGACTAATTTAATGTTGTTGTTGTTTAAACATCTCTATCTTCTGATTAACAGCAGAATACCCATATGTTTAAGTTTCTTACGTAGGTGAATACGTGACATTCATTCACAAACCATAAAAATGGTTAACAGAGAAATAACTTAAAATGATGATTAGTTTTCATAAACAATCTACAAATAATTATTTAAAATAAATAAATTCAGTAAAGGTAAAAGGGACAAATGTTTATAAATGTACTTTTCATATAATGAGAAATTTTTTTTAAGAAGAAAATACTTTATAGAAAACCAAAAAAGAAATAAGCGACATGAGATTTGTTTGTAGTAAAGGATATGAAGAATGTACACTTGTATTTTCAAGAGTTTTCCATGGAACATTATGACCTGTCAAATTAAGACATCAATATTATCTAACAACAAAAATTGATCTGATGAAGAATAGTATGAAAATATTCCAATGCAGTGCTCTCTAATAGAACTTTCTGTGATAGAAATGTTCTGTACTTTTGCATGAATACAGAATCTAACAACACGAATACTCAAAATGCAGCTAATGCAATTGAAGAAATGCATTTTTCAGGTAATTTAATTTAAATAGCCACATGTGACTAGTGACTTCCAGTTGAACAGTGAAGTTCTGATGCCTCATGGGTCAAAACTAGTGGTTTCTCTGGGGGGAGACTTTTCTAATCACCGGGAAGGAATTGAGGTTTGGTCACAAAACAGAAGAAAGCTCTCACAGATCTATGTCTTCACTTAAATAAGATCCAAATTCCTTCACTGCTTTTGGAGATGGGGCAGTACCACCTAGCTGTGGGAAGAACTCTTGGGGAGGCCTCAGTATATCCTTCCAACTCCTGAGAAGTTGGGAGTGAAGGCCTAGGATTTTGACCACTCAGATAGGAAGAAGCCTACACAGAATCTGAGGTTGGGGCCGCCCATCTGTGCATGGAAACTGCTGTTGCTGAGCTGGTGAAAAGCTGGAGGTGGGGGTGCTCATTTCCAGACAGGGTGTCCAGAGCCAGAGCAGATTTAGAAGTGGAGTGACCCGAGGTCCCTTTCTGGCCACCTGCAGGCTGACTAGGCCCTTTCTTTGGGGGGGGGGAGCTAAGATCTTGCTCTTGCTCTTAAATACTTTGCTGGGATCCAGCTTGTTCACAAAGGAGTGGGCCTGTTCTGCAAGCAGGTTTGCATTGTAGGTGATGGGTTTATACATGTTGAACCATTGCTTGGCCCGTGGGCTAATGCCATAGCTGGTGAAGGCATACTACCACTGAGGCGGGCCCGGGTGGGTGACGAGCAAGTGATAACAGGCAGTAAAGGTGTTTTGAGAAAATGCCAGTTTAACACTCTGCCAGCAACCAGATCTCGGCGTCTTATACCACTGCTGGCTTTCCACGTTTGTAGACAAGACAAACCTTCTGGTTCCCGTTGCACAAATCTAGCTCAAATATCATATGGCGAGACTCAAAGCGAGGCTTCTCTGGTTGGTCCTCACAAGCTTCACATGCATCATCCTCCAGGGTCTGCCAGAGTCGGCACATTAGGAAGTGAATACAGGGAAGACTGGCTGAGTCAGTTCTGAGATGCTATGAACTGCCACGTTGTCCAGTGGATGGCGTGCTCATGCAGCTTCACACTCCACAGCAAGGGGAAGCCGATGGCCACCAGGTAAAAGTTCTTCACGCCCTCAGGCATCACAGTTTTTATTTTGTTTCCATGAAGAAACTCTATGATGTTCCCCTTTTTCTATGATGGTTACCTCTGTCACCCCTTGGGAAGATGTGAGGATGCAGGGGATGCAAATCAGCTTCTCCAGGTTCTGTTGTTGCAGCCCAGCCATGGGGATGATGTCTCCTCCACGGCTCAAGTCCCTGCTTCAAGCACGGCCAGGCATAATTTGAAGTCTTAAGTTACACTGTGTTAAATTAAGTGCTAGATGCTCATTCAATGTCCAGGCTGGGCTCAGTGGCTCATGCCTGCAATCCCAGCACTTTGGAAGGCCATGGAGTTCGAGATAACCCTGAGAAACTCAGTAAGACCCTGTTTCTACAAAAATTAGCTGGGCATGGTGGTGTAACACCTGTAGTCCCAGCTACTCAGGAGACTGAGGCAGGAGGATTGCTTGAACCTAGGAGTTTGGGGTTGCAGTGAACTGCGATGACACCACTTATGCTAGTCTGGGCAACAGAGGGAGACATAATCACAAAGAAAAAAAGTCTGGGTTACTTCCAAAAAGCATAAATTGTGGGTTGCAAATATAAGATTGTTATTTGGATTCTAATTTTTATAAAAAGACTAAATATATTTGACTCTATTAAAATGCATACAAATGGTGGGGAAACGTTCCTGAAAAATATAAGAGTTTTCATCTATAAAACACCAGTATGTGACATATAGCTCAACATTTTTTGTTTCCTAGGTTTTTGCTTCCTAAGTCTTTATTAGAAATTAAGGTTATTAAGAGTTTGAAATTGTAATTACTGTATTAACATATGATTTTATATACAAAATGAAAGCATACCAAAAAATAAGATGTATTTTTTTTTAATCAGGTGTATTTTTGATGAGAAAAACTCTAGACTGTCCCTGGGTTACAAATGAAATAAGTTCTGGAGGTTTGCCCTTAAGCTGAATTTCTATATAAGCTGGACCAGGTACATGTATCTATTACATGGAATAGCTAGCCTCCATTCATAAGAGCCAGTTGGATGTTTTTAACCTGGCGACTGCCTATTTAAGAAAGGTAGAAAAATGTGGTCTTTATTGAGAAAAAGGAATAACCTTATCTAAATCCAGAGGTTATGAAAGGTTGTCTCAAAATATGATTCGGGAAGGAAACAGAAACAAGGCAGAAAGGAACCAGTAAGTAGAAGCGGAGTGAAGAAAGTTCTAAGAGTGAAGATGTACTTTTGGTAAGGAGGGATAAAGAGAGAATTAATTTCATACAAGAAAATCTTGTATGGTAAATTTTTGTCCTAAGGTAGAATGGTTGTTTAAACAACCATCATTAATAAAGAGTAAGTATAAGACCAAACTAAAAGTCTAAGCATGTTGTGGAATCTGTGTAAGTCATGAAAGGTTTGTAAAGGAGAATTTAGGAAAGACATTTTTGTGAACACATTGGCTATCTTCGGAAGGAAATTGTTTAAAAGACTTTCTAAAGGATGAGCTTTGATATTAAAAATACATGGATAAAAAACTAAAACTTTGGTCCCCTATGTTAGAATAATAACATTGTAAGAATCACTCTGTTCTTAGTTAAATAATTATAAAAGGTTTTAACTTTTAATTCTGCAATCTGTTTCTTTAAACAGCCATCTTCTAAGCTACAGCTTCTTGTTTTACAGTTTCTATTTCTGCCACATTTCTTCCTGAGATCCATTTAATTTTCCTACTTTCGGGGCTGGAAATGTTGTCTCCATCATTTACAATGGTGATGTCATTTCTTGAGGTGGAGTTTTCCTCTTGAAGCTTCTCAGATTCATACCTCAGAGGTTCTACTGTTGCTATATCTCACTGTACGGCGGCATCTTCACCTTCAGCTCTTTGTCCCCTTGAGAAGGAACGTCTTTTTGCTTGGCTAGGGTAATACCTCTCTCTTTCAACTTTGTTATCAGCTCCTGTAACTGCTTTCTCCAGCTCTAACTCTGCTGGTACAGCCCCGTGTTAAAATGTTTATCTTGAAGGTCTAGAAAAGCAATCTTTTCCTCCAGTCTAATTTGATGTCTGGATGAGTCTGAATTGTTCTGTGTACCTGGGAAACTTCCCATGCTTTCCTAAGAGCCATGCATTCATCTTACAATGCTTGTTTTCTTGTTTACATTTTCTCTACAATATGATATAACTTATACCTTCGGACAGACATTCTCCCTGTACCCAATTAAATTCAAGTACTCTTTCATCAGGTCTGAGTTCCAGGTTATCTAAAATGTCTTCCTATAGGGAGAAGTAATTACATTGTAGGAGGTTTTTTCTTTACCTTTTTAGTAACTGAACAAAGAAACAAAGATTTTATATTTCCTTTGTTGTCTTTTATTAGGTTCTTTAATTACTTGGAAAATCTGAACTTCAAAAGGGTTAAGTATTCAATACCCCCATGTACCTTTCTGTATCATTTTGGAAGTATGACTATAATTTCACCGTGACTTGTGATCCTCTTTTTATCAGGTGTTTTGAACCTTAAGTCTTTGGGATTAGAAATAACTTTGGGATGTTGCAGCTGAATATCTCTAATCTTGTGCAGATATTAAATGTTAAGTTTATTTGGTAAACTGTGTGGGAAACACTGTCAAATATTAAGTCATGCTAAACTTCCTTTCAATTATATTGATCGGTATGTTATTGATAAGAATGTTCAAATATGATATACATTCATAGAAACCTAATATGTTAATTATGATTATGTATGCCTCAGAAATAACCAAATTTCCTTATCAATTGATTATAATGAACTTCTAACAGATTTCTAATTATAGATATTCTAAGTCTGTCATCTAAAGTTTTGATTCTTTTCTAAAAACATTTGCAGGTTGGCGCCTGTGGCTCCAGGAGTATGGCTCAGGGAGTATCTTATGTACTGAGGGTGGCAGGTTCAAACCCGGCCCTGGCCAAAACTACAACAACAACAACAAATAATAATAATGATAATAATAATAAATAAAATTTTTTTAAAAAGCATTTGCAGTCAGATTCATGGACAAGACTCTAACATGTACGCTTAAATACAGATTCTAATAACTTTCAAGATCAATGAACTAAATACAATTTTTTCAGAACTCTAATGAAGAAATTGATAAATTCATGAAACTACTAATAAAGATCAAGCTGAACCAAAATTAATTATACTAGATTAAGTAACTGATGAAGATAATGTTTTGTGACTTTTATTTGAAATACTGTTGGTTCTTTATTTAAATTGTTTTCCAGATTTAAGAACATTTCTCTCTTAAGCTACAGCAATTTTGTAAAGTATACTTTTTTGAACAAAGGTGGAAGCATTTGCCTTTTCTCCCTACTTGATGCCTCCAAAACTTGAAAACTATCCATGAGTAGTCTTATGGCAATATGGTTCTTTGCATAAGTTTAGTAAGATATGGCTTCTCTTTATATTAAGATACATTTGGAAACATTGGTTATATGACCAAGGCTTTGATTAGAATATCATAATTGAGAATGTTCATAGAATGCCTGGCTTCAAGGGTTTCTAGCCTTAGAGTAAATAAAAACTGTCACTTCCTCATAGGAACTATAGGTAAAATGTAAAGTCAGCCTTGATTCACCTTCCAAACCTCAAGATGTTTTAAAATCTGAGATTCCTATGTGATCAATGTAAAGAAAAAAAGTTGTGTTTCCAAAGAAAAGCTATACTACACCTTGATTAGATTGTAGTCCCAGGCATTGTTTTCAAGTTCTTATAATCTACCTGTAGACTAGACTAAATCCTGACTCTCCCATAGTCCTCCAATCCAACTTTCTTCCATGGCATTATTAAAAACAGGAACTTCTCTGTTCCTGAAGCTCTTATAAGCTGAAATTAAATAAATTTTAAGTGACAAGTCTCATGCCTGATGTAAGCACCACACCAAGTCCAACAATCTGCCCAATGTCATAACCAAAGCTGTTCAGACTGCAAGCTAGGACAAGGAGTTAACCACTTCATGCTGTGGGCAGCTCTTCCAAAGACGTCACAAAAGATTCCACATCACAATGAGTCTCTTATCTTACCCCTCTTACTGCTACCATCTTCACTGGGCAGGTTAATGGTGTAGTTGAAATTTCATGATCAGTAGTTTCTCCAGGTAAGCTGATAGAAACTTACCTAGAATCCTTTAGTCTATCTAGGAGGTGACTTTGGCAATAAGACGAGTGGAGGTGTTGCTCACTCTCAACTTTAACTAAACCCAGTCATGGGATACTAGATGATAAAATTGTCCTATATTAACTATTGGTTAAATTAAGAAATGTCTGTGCTATTGCTAATACTACATGCTGTATCAGGACAATTTCCTCTAGGAGTCCTATACATATAAAATAGGAAAATAGGCCATATGTTTACAACAGGTCTGATCTAATTCCCCACAATCATGTGATTTATTCACTTGGTTGCCTTCAAGAGTAGGTTTATGGCTCAGAACTATTCTGTAAACTGGCATTGTTGTATTATTAATACTATTATTTTTACTTTGTATTTTCCTTTCTAAACTTTGTACTTGTTACTTGTTAAATTTCTGCAGAAGTACAACACCTAACAGAATAATGCTGACCCAACACATAGCTAACACCTATGGACTGGACAGTACTCACTGTAACGACAGACCAGGGGCACAGTACCTTAGTTACCTTAACACAGTAACTAAGAAAATGCCATGACAATTAGCTTGAGACAATTAGGTGTCACAATGCTGTGACAATTAGCCTGAGAGCCACTCTCTACCTCTCCCTGTTGCTCAAATATAGCTAACTATGGTTTTGACACTGACTCCTAGTCACCATCCCCTCTTTTTGACATGGGACCAGAAAAGACCAACCAGAATAGGTCCATCCCAACACAGAAGGAAAATCAAAACCTAAATACACAATGATTGATTAGTGATGCTTTTGGAGAAAGATCTTCATCAAAGGGGGAAATGTGAAAGTTGACAGAATCAGAATGGACTCACTTGTGTTAAAAACACTGACAGAGTCAGAGAACGCCATGATGGGAGGGTTTTCACACATGAATGCATGCCTGAAAACAAGAACTATATATACTCCACAAAAACCTCCACCTTGCACAAAAGTCATCACAATCTTACATCTACAGAAAAAAAATTTTAATGCCCATTGACCCACAAATGGATCAATAAATTGTGGTATATGTACACCATGGAATATTATGCAGCCTTAAAGAAAGATGGAGACTTTACCTCTTTCATGTTTACATGGATGGAGCTGGAACATATTCTTCTTAGCAAAGTATCTCAAGAATGGAAGAAAAGGTATCCAATGTACTCAGCCCTACTATGAAACTAATTCATAGTTTTCATATGAAAGCTATAACCTAATTATAGCCCAAGAATATGGGGAAAGGGAAAAGGGAGGGGAGGGGAGGGGGAGGATGGGTGGAGGGAGGGTAATTGGTGGGACCACACCTATAGTCATCTTACAAGGGTACATGTGAAACTTACTAAATGTAGAATATAAATGTCTTAACACAGTAGCTAAGAAAATGCCATGAAGGCTATGTTAACCAGTTTGATGAAAATATTTCAAATTGTATATAAAACCAGCACATTGTACCCCATGACTACATTAATGTACACAGCTAGAGTTTATTTAAAAAAATTAAAAATAAATAAATAAATTTCTGCAAGGACATCTGCCCAGCAACTGCCAACCTTGGACTGGCACTTCCCTTTGTTACTGATCTTTGTAGCCAAGGATAATTATCTCAAAACAATTACATAGCCCTCTTCACATTTTCTTTACAAATCCTTGTCATCCTTTACCTCTCCAAATAAGAGCAGTTTACTATGGCATGTGTTTCTCCATTGCAACACCTATTCCCAAATAAACATCTTCTTTGACAGAGTCTACCTTTGTGTTTATCGTTGAGGTTGACAAGATTCATATTGTAGTGGTGATTTACACGAGCCAAGACTCAGATGAAGCAAAGATCTGTACGCTATGATGCGGCACAGGGTGGAAACTAACTGAGCAGGTGCATCTATCCTGGATAGCTAGTAATGGCTAGTCTGGCAGTCTGTACGCCTCTGGCCTAGATTCGATCATTGCCAACATCAATAGATACTTATCATTCTCCATACAGCTCTACCATAAAAGCCAGAAATTCAGTTTCATAATAAGTTCACACCACATCAAAATACATAATTGCTATAGGATTGGGGAAATGTCAGGAATGTGAGGATATCATGGAAAAGAAACGGGTGCTACAACTCCACTGTCCCAAACCTCTGCCCACCCCTACTGCTCAGCCATACAACTGCCAACAGCGAACATTTGGGATTTATACCTGATTTTTAAAAAACTGTGATAACACATACATAATATAACATGTACTATTTAAACAATTTTTAGGTCTACAATCCAATGGCATTAAGTATATTCACACTGTTTTGCAACTATACTTCCTTTTAAATCTTTGCTTTCTTGCCAATCAGAAGATCAAGTTGGAGTATTTGCTGACAAGCTGGCAATGCAAAGACCACAGCTTTCCTGTACTTTATCATCAAGCTTAAATACACACACACACACACACATATCCTCCAGGTAGACCAACACAAGTTACAAATACATTTTCTTAAATGTCAACTGTAATTGCTTGGTAATGCCCACATGGTATGCCATGTGGGAATGGTGCCACGACTTACTAGTAACATTCGCTGCAGGTGTGGGATGGAGTAAGGGCAGCGTGCATGCTACAGATTTATCATCCTGGGGCTAGTCATTTTAGCCCCAGTCCCCAGAAATGAAACTGAGCTCAGGCTCTTTGACAAGCACACAGCCATAGACAACAGCTTGGTGGAGCAGCCTCAGCACCTCTCAGACTCCTCAGTGGCTGCTGACATGTCTGGCGCCAGTTACTTTTCTAGAAACCACTCATCCTCTCTTGACTCAACTGAACTCACTCAACATTTAGTGTGCTCACACTAAATGTGCAAGAGATGCCACGGTAGACAGGGCACTTCTTAAATATGTGGGATAATGTCAATCCCCCTAAAAGCTCACACTGGGGAGGGAGGTTAAGGCGGGGACTTGAGTAATGGTTATCTGAGGAAGGCTATGACACTTTCCATGGGAAGATACACACGAAATGGAGGTAGGAAGGAAGTCAGGGCCTATATCCCATCAAGGCTGATCTGGCCTCTGAAAAACCAGAGGCTGTGACAAGTAGAAACAGGCAATGGTAAGAGGTAGGGCAGAACCAGGGAGACAGAGGAGCAGAATCCACAGCTCAGGCCAGAAAAGACTCTAGGCCAGCGGTTCTCAACCTTCCTAATGCCGTGACCCTTTAATATAGTTCCTCATGTTGTGGTGACCCCCAACCATAAAATTATTTCCGCTGCTACTTCATAACTGTAATTTTGCTACTGTTATGAATTGTAATGTAAATATCTGATATGCAGGATATATTTAGGTGACCCCTGTGAAAGGGTCATTCAACCCCCAAAGGGGTTGCGACCCACAGGTTGAGAACTGCTCTAGGTCAAGAGCAGATTCATTCACACAAGGGGAGGCTAAAGCTCAAGGTTTCTCATTAGGATGTTCTGAGCAAAACATTTCAGCCTTCACTGTTATTTTATTTTATTCTTTCAGCCTTGTTTTTAAAGACATATTACATAAAGAAAGAAGTTTTTCATATTACATAAAACCTGTTGGAGCTACAAAAGCTGATTTCGCATCCCAACCCTGCCCCTATTATCTGGCATATCTTACCTACATCAGTCTCTCCAAACATCATATCTCCAAAATGAGAACAATGTCCACTCTGATGGGTTGTGTGAAAGTTAATGGAGATGCAGTTTGTAGAGCAGTTAACAGAGTATCAGCACATGACAGGTGCCTACTCCATTTTAGTTCTTTTTATTTAAAAGGGTCCTAAGTAGTATAGTGGACTATAGAACCATATCAGTCAAGGCAGCACCCATAGCTCAGTAGATAGGGCACCAGCCACATCCACCAAGGCTGGTGGGTTCAAACCCGGCCTGGGCCAGCTAAAACAACAATGATAACTGCAACAAAAAAATAGCTGGGTATTGTGGCGGGTACTTGTAGTCCCAGCTATTTGGGAGGCTAAGGCAAGAGAATCGCTTAAGCCCAAGTGTTTGAGGTTGCTGTGAGCTGTGATGCCACAGCACTCTAATGAGGGCAACACAGTGAGACTCTGTCTCAAAAATAAAAAAAAAACTATATTACTCAACATTTACTGAAATTAGTGCAGTATTTGTTGTTTTGAGACAATTCAAAGAGTTCATCTCACAAAGAGTTCATCTAGCAGTAGAGAGAAGGAAACATTCTATAAAGCCACAAGAAAAGAAATTATATCCATAAAAAAAGTAACTTTACATTCTAAAGTAAAACAAACAGATTACTTCATAAATATATGCTCTCTGAGGGATCGCATGACAGTCATTCCTGCAGGCTGAGAGAACTACTGCTAAGCAACTGGGAAGATTTCTGTAAACTGGGGAGGGAAATAAGAGACTTACAAATACTACAAACACATTTGTTATTTCAGCCTAACCATTTCCTAGCTGTGTGACCTTGTGCAAATTGCTTAATCTCTCTGAATCTGTATTCCCTCAACCATAATGAACAGATTAATCTTTCTCCTACCTATATCACATGGGTACTCTGAGACCCAAACAAAATAATGTTGTTTTTTTGTTTGTTTTTAAAGATACACAAAGGAAAAAAAAGTGTTTTATATTACCTAGAACCTGTTCGAGCCAGAAGAGCTGGTTGCACACCCCAACCCCGTCCCTATTAGCTGGCATAGCCCATGTGAGTTGGCTGTGCCAACTATTAAGAGCCGTACAAAGGCAAGAAGGTATCATTATTGGCCACATCTCAAAGGTCACAAGAGAAATCTCTGCTGTTAAAACACAGGATCCTTCCCCATCTCACCTGTGCTTAGACTGGGACAAACAGAAAGGCTGAGCTGATTGTTACCGGCTCACAGGATATAATTTTACCTGCTTTATGAAAACGTTTGAGCCTAATGCACAGTCATCTCTTAAATTCTGGATTTTAATGGATGTGGTCTGAGCTAATTATTCACATTGATAGAGAGGTACTCGGGTCGCCCATACACGTAACGTAGACACACACACACACACAGGATTATGTTCTACTTAATGGCATAAACTGAAACTTTTCACTCCATGCTTGCAAAGCCAACACCATTTTCTGATGAAAATAAGTTCTTTGGGTTTCTATGTGAAAAGTTACCTGAACTCTCTAGGGCATAGGGAAAATAAAAAGATTTCTAATACTCAAAAACAAGCAATTAAATACTGAGCTGAAAACAGTCTTCCTTAACCTCTCAGTCTCAAAGCCCTGTCTGTCTTCTGGAAAACTAGGTCCTCGTTACCAGCATTGCCTCTTCCTGTCTCACCAAATTAGATGTGGCAGATAGCACTGGTGGCTTCCAATTTCTCCTGGGGATGGTCTACTGTTTTGGTGTTTGTTCTTTTTTTTTTTTTTTAAATTTCTGTAAGTCACGGAAAAGTCTGACAAACTCTAGCCTCATCCCCCTTGCAAACTGGTATTATCAATCTTCAGCAAGAATATGAGAGAATGTAAGGTGCACACTAAAGACATGGGTTGCACCTGGCTTGGCAATTAGACGAGTGCCTGCACTTGGAGGCTCTGGGTATGTGAGACAAGGTACCATCACTTCCTGCTATGGCTGGTAAGGAGAAACCCCAAGGGTCTGAAAGTGGCTTCAGGGTCCCATCCAGTGGTATAAACCCACTCCATCTCTGCATGGAAATGTGGAGGTATTAAAGTGTGCAGGCTCAGGCCAGTCTGGCCACACCAAGGAGCTGCACAGGTTGACAAGTGAGGCTCCAGAAATGAAGAGGTATCTTGAGCCAGAGGCAAGGCATGGGCGGCAGGATAAGGCAGCACCGTGTGAGGGCTTAAATCCCTAGGCTCATGAGTTGGGAATGAATCTGGGCTCTGCCTGTACCTACTTCAGGATGCCAGGAAAGTTACAGCACCCCTCACAGTGTCAGTTTCCTGATCTACAAAGTAGAGATGAATAAGACTTTTGGTAAAGATGGGTGGTTGGCACAAAGTAAGCATTCACCAAATGGTAGGTATTATTTATCACCAGGGAAGTGAATGGAACTAAAGATACTGAAAGTTTAAAGGTACTGGGGGCCTGGCAGGCAATCTAGTCCTCTTGATGTGAGTGGGACTTTCTTAAAGTGCTAACGAAAGATGGAGACTTTACCTCCTTCATGTTTACATGGATGGAACTGGAAAATGTTCCTCTTAGCAAAGTATCACAAGAATGGAAGGAAAAGTATCCAATGTACACAGCCCTATTATGAAATTAATTTATAGTTCTCAAATGAAAGCTACAACCTAATTCTAGCCCAAGAATATGGGGAGGGGGTGGAGGAGAGGAAGGGTGGAGAAGTACAGATGGGTGGTGAGGGTGACTGGAAAGATCACCTATATGGTCTGTCTAACAAGGGTACAAGTGAACTTTTCTAGAACTAGAGTATGAATGTTTTAATACAATAACTAAGTAAATGACACAAAGTCTATGTTAACCAGTTTAATGAAAGTATTTCAAATTGTATATGAAAACACTACACTGTACCCCATGTTTGCATTAATGTATACAGCTATCATTTAATAAAAAATAAAAAAATAAAAAATAAAGTGCTAACTCCACAGGTATCACTTCGGGAACGATTACGTGAATTTAATTAAATATAGCACATTAACACTACCTTGTCGTCCGGTACTTCACTGCCACTGAAACTCCTTTGGGAAAGGCTGCTGCTGATGTCCTTGTTGCCCAGTTTCTCTCCCTCGTTCTCCGCTAATCTGACACTGCGCCTTATCTTTCCTTAAATTGAGAAAATCTCTGTGTTCTCTTGGTTTCCTGAAACTGCACCTCCTGGTTCTCCTCTTACTTCTCTGACAGTTTTTTGCCCTCTCCGGGCTCCTTGCCCACCTGGGTCAGAAGGGAAGCAGCCCCAGGGCTATTCTCTTGGGTTCTCCTGGCACTCTCTGCTCCGCTCCTCAGCTACGTCAGCCATACCTGATCTGGCATTTTCCCACTTGGCTTTTCTTCTCCTGTTTCCTCTGCTGAGTGTGACACCCAACTTTCCCCAATATCTATGACATATCTCAACTTGACTTGCCCAATCGATGTTTCCCTGCCAAGCCTATGGCCCCTCTGTCGCCCTCGCCTAAGGAATGGCCAGCTTTCTTTGTCGTCAACTAGCCTGGAAATCACAGAAAGGCAGAAAAACCAATGACAAATTTTCACCCACAGAGAGCCTGTATAGCACAGGGGCTGAGTGCACGGCTCTTGAGTCAGATTGCTCACGTTCAAGTTCTGAACCCCTGCTTACTAACCGTGGGACCATGGGCAAGTCAGTTATGCTCTTTGTGCCTGTTTCTACCTCTGTAAAAAGGGTATAATGATAGCCCCATGATAAAGCAGTTGTGGGGATCAAGTAAGTTCATATGTACATATCAAGTCCTTAGAAGAGTACCCAGCACACAGCACTAAATGAGTACTTGCCACCAATACAAGTCTTCTTCATGAATAGATGAGTAGGTATGAGTGAGTCAGGCTCAGCAGGCTTCTTAAGCAAATGTTTTATGATCTTTAATCTGCTTTCTACTAATGAATAAAGCATGGCATTTGGCAGAAATGAAGCAATTATTTGGAACCCAATGTTGGCTATGATTAGCAACAAACTGTGTTCTACTGTCCCAGATGGCAACCTGATAAAAAGCGTAGATGATGCCTCCTAGTCAGCCAGAGCCAGAGGGATCTTAAAGATCACCTGACAGAGTGGCCACCAAGCCTGCAGAGCATCCAGATTCCCTGGGAGGCTTGCCAGAAAACACAGTCCCCAGGGCCCAGACTCTGAGATTGTGTCAGTACATCTGGGATGGGTCCCAGGAATCTGGGGATGTCATCCGTGTTTGAGAGCCAGTGATTCAATCCATTCCCTCCTGTCAAAGATGATGCATCTGAGACCCAGCAGAGTGAGTCCACTTGCTCCTCGAGTGGAAAAAAGGCAGAGAAAAACTCACATGTGTCACACGCCTCTCCCAGCAAAATTATCTCCAGCAAGTGAAACAAAGAAATGAATCCTACACTGGGGGCATAATCCCCAGAGGAGATTAAATAGGAATATGTCTGTATCTAGTTCCTTACAGGAGCACGTAGGTTTTGGCTGGGTTTCATGGGTCCTTCTGTTTGCAAGGATAAGTGCTGTTGAAAGACGTTTCTGGCCTGGGAGGTCTTTCAGTAACAGGAGCATCTAAGGTCACTGCAAACTAAACCGAAACCTGTTTAGTACCTTTCCATTCCAAGTGGCTCATGGGAATCTTTTCGTAATATGTTTTTCTGTGTGTGTGAGAAGAACCTACCCAGAGCCTGTAAACTAAATTCCTGACGAGCTAAAGATTTCTCCCTGGAAGTTTCAGTAGGAACAAAAGTATGATTTCCCAGCTTCCCATGACAAACCCTTCTAACATTTGGAAAGTAGCTCATTATCAGCTGTGGTTTTGGCAATCCCAGCACATAGAAACAGCGTGTGTTGTCTTCGTGATTGGCACAGGCAGCAACAGAACTGCAACAATGACCTCATAACTCAAGTGTCCACACCCTTGGCAGGGCCAGGAGTCCTCGCCACAGACCGTTCAGGAGTCCCACTAGAAAGATAAGGCCCAAACTTTATCACAAAAGGCCAATGTCTGACGTGATCTTTGGCTCCAGTGGTCAAATTGTACTTGAAAAGTCTGGAAAACAGCAAGTTCAAGAGTAGCACCCCACTCAAAAACCTACATTGTCAATCTACGTTTACGTTTAAACATGCATCTTGTGGGAACTACTGGGAGTCTACTGTTTTTCCATTTACTCTGGGTTACTGTAGCCCAGAACCGCCCCGAGGCTGCAATAAAATAGAAAACCTGAGGGTGATTCTCTAAGGTTCCAGAAGGGGCTCATTTTCCTTTATTCCCTAATGCCTCCTCCACTTCTCCAATATTCTTTTTCTTTCTTTCTTTTCTTTCCTCTTTCCTTCTTTTCTTCCTTCCTTCCTTCCTTTTTTGCTTAAGACTTAATCTTTATTAAAAAGCAGAAATCCCACGGAGGAGTGGTACTTTTCATTTTTAGGCATCCTTTTCTCAGAGTGATTTGATGAATGGCAGCAGAGGGTGAGCCTAAAGTTACAAGGGGAACGAGATTTAGAGCAGGAAGTGGAGGAATGACAAATAAAACCTTCCTCCACCTCATAATTTTACCAAAGGCTGACTCTGACTAGATCTAATGGTTCTTTACACCAATTGTTCTCAATTAAAAAATCAGCTGGGCGGGGGCTGCTTTACAAATGCAGATGCCTGCCTGGATCCAAACCTAGAGAACAGATTTGGGGTGGGTTCGGAACCTGCATCCTAACAGACTCCCTGGCCACCTGGACACATGTGTTTGGCCCCCACATTGAAGAACACAGTCTGACACCCTTTACAAAGTTTGAAATAAAACTGGTGGACAGTTTTAGATTTGTGACCTTGAGTAGGTCACCTTAATGTCTAATTCTACCATTGTGTGTTGTGATACCTCTCTCACATGGATATCGTGCTATAATGTTGCTTGAGCTATCTTGCTGTAATACCTCTCTCACAGGGATATACACGAGGCAGGTGTGAATGCATTTTTAGAAATGTAAAGCAACATAAAATGTAAAACATAAATCATTGTAATCCATTTTTTTTTCCATTTTCACTCATTTTTAAACCTATATTTAGAACACATTGGCAAACTGCTTCTGAGGGATTCCAGCTATGAAATAAAAAATTCTCAGAGGCCCGAATTAGTATACTGTGCAGCCTGAGCCAGTTTTCAGTGAAAGTCAAACTGTCTCTATATTTAATAAAGAGTGGCATGCATATACAATATAGTAGATATTAAATGGGTGGCCACACTGCATAAGATTGGCATAAGGATGGTCAGAAATAGGCTTAAGATTAAAACATCCTACACACTTTCAGAGCAAATATTGCTCTTCCTTACTGAGCAAAACAGATTGTTCAGATCAAACCAAAATCCCCAATGAAAAATACATTCAATTTTGAAACAAGTTTTATTGTTGCAATAATTTAATTCTCTCCTCTTATTAATTATTAAAGAAAGTATGCACAGAACAGCATTTCTCCGAGAGCAAGAAGGGCCATCCTGGTGTTCACTAGAAGTTGACTATGCCCACCATGACCCCCCAGAGCTCAGGTGAGGTGCCTAGCAGGTCAAAAGGACTGGTTCCTACCTGAACTAAACTCCCCTTATTTGAAGGCTAAGAATGTTCTGAATTTTAGAGAGCAATCCACTGAAGTCAATTTTCCAAGAAATTACATCAATCTTTGCAACTCACATTACAACAGCATGACCAAAACTTGAGCAAGGGTTTTAAAACAAAGCATGATTTTCAGTTCCGGTTTTCTGAAATGCAGAGAAACTTAGACATAAAGTTGAATTTAAATAATCAATTTAAATTGCGTCAGATTCTCTTTCTCCACTGTCAAACTGGGACATATTTTTCAAAGTTATCAAAAAGGAAAAATAGGTGTGGCCAGCCTTTGTTGTAGGTATGGAATTGATAGCAACTAACCCACAATGGCAGGCCATAACAGTTTCCAGCCTTCATAATGCCTTCATGGAGCTTACGTTCCAGGAATCTTTTGGTTGTATTTATTTATGGTTAAAACAAATTAAAATTCCTTTCTTTGCTTTATAGGGCTCTGTACAATCTTATTTTGGACCAGCTTCCCTTTTCAAGTACACTATGGCCACAAAAGCCTTTTACCTGGCCTTAAACACACCAAAACTTGGCATAGCTGTTTCTCACAGGATATTTTCTCTCCTTATCTTCCCTAGGGCTGTTTTGTTTTTGTTCTTTTAACACTGGGCTCTTCATTTAAAGAGTGTACATATATATATACATATATATATATAGAGAGAGAGAGAGAGAGAGAGACAGAATCTCACTGTCTCCCTAAGTAGAGTACCGTGGCATCATGGCTCACAGTAACCTCAAACTCTAGGGCTGAAGAGTTTCTCTTGTTTCAGCCTCCCAAGTAGCTGGGACTACAGCTTGTCACAATGCCTGGCTATTTTTTCTATTTTTTTTTTTTAGTAGAGATGGGGTCTCACTCTTGCTCAGGCTGGTCTCAAACTTCTGAGCTTAGGCATTCCACCCACCTCAGCCTCCCAGAATGCTAGGATTATCGGTGTGAGCCACCATACCTGGCCTAAAGTCTGTATTTTTCAGTGAGACCTTCCTGGACCACCCAATCTAAAGTAGATGTCCCATTACTCTTCATCATACCCTAATTAATTCTTTGCATGGGACTTATCTCCAGCTGATGGTTTTCTTAAGCATTCATATATTTATTATCTTCTTCCTCAAACAGAATGTGAGCTCTGTTGGAACAGAGGTCTCTTTTGCCTTGACCACCAGTGTCCCATGACCTAGAACGGTTCCCAGCACACAGTACGCCCACAAATATTCACTAGAACGGTGGATATGGGAACACTGAGGTTGCCTGATTAATGCTAAATCTTAAAGCAATCTTAAGGTTCAAGCACTATTTGGGCTTAGGGATGTGCCACTCACAGATTCAATTAGTTAAAAACACTGTCCATCCTCTGCTCAGACTAATTTAGTGAAGGCATAATTCAAACTTTCATTTGTTCTTTGTAAAATTTAATATTAAGCAGATTATTATTAGAAAAGTATTACTAACATCTGGACCATATCCCAGTGACTACAGAGGTTTTGACTCAACACACACAACCACCACCTTGCATACACAAGAGCACAACACATGTCGCTGGGCTCGAGTCTCGTCACCGCCTACCATGCTCGCTAGTAATAAATTCAGCAGGTTAGTTCTGAAGCACGTTTTTGGGCCAGTATAGCTAATAGTAGACTGAGTGTCTGGAAACATTTTATCTGAGCTACTTGCTTGATAAAGGGATTAACTTGGAAACTGAGGGAGACTCAAACATTTACCACCAGTTAAATACTACTCTAGGTCTAAGAAAAAGCAATTTGTTAAGAACAGGTCATGTCAAATGTTATTCAAGCCTTTAGATGAGGTTACTATTGTTTTTTGTTTTTTTTACTTAGAATATGCTACTACATAGCATATTTTTTTTTGAAAAGTAAATTTATTTCAAGTTAATGTGAGGGTACTAACAACCAGGTCAAAAAATTTGATTTTGTTAGGTAGAGTCCCTCTTGCAGCTATGTCCCACACACAAAAGATGTGCCAAACAGCCCCACCCTGTGCCCATTCAATGAAAGCACGTCAACCTCCTCCCTCCGTTGTTACCCCTTCCCCCTCTTGAACTGAAATGAGTTTTTCTCCTATGTGGACATGCATCTGATTGTCTACTGGCTTCATATTAGTATTGAATACATTGGATAATTGCTTTTCCATTCCAGTGATACTTTAGTAAGAAGAATGTGTTTCAGTTCCATCCAGGATATTACAAAAGATGTGAAGGCACCATCTTTTTTTTAAACTTTATTCAAATTATAATATTTGGGTTATTTTGTTCTCACTTCCAGGGTAAAGTTCCATTTGTAGAAGAGCCCCTCACCCAGACGGCGTGTTATACGCCCTCACAATGTGCACATTAGGTGAGATCTTGTCTCATGTCCTCCCCAATTCTGCCAACCATCCTCCCCTCTCCCACATCCCTCTACCCCCGAACTGGACTATAAGAGTGTTTTATTGTTCTTATGAACATGTAATTGTTTATATGCTGATTTCATGTTAGTATGGAATATATTGGACATTTATTTTTCCAATTCTTGCAATACTGTACTAAGAAGAATGCATTTCAACTCCATCCAGGTAAATGTAAAACATGTAAAGTCACCATCTTTTTTCATGACTGAATAGTATTCTACAGCATACATGTGCCAAGATTTGTTAATCCATTTCTGAACTGATCAGCGTTTAGGTTGATTCTATGTCTTGGCAATTGCCAAGATAAGGTTGCTATTTTTCTAGAACTGGCAGGTTCTAAACACAGTTCACAAGTTTATAAGGTCAGGGAAGAGCAACTACTGTTATTGGTGGTACATGTGGCTATGCTGAAGATAAACTGAGCTTCAGCCATAAGCATCTACCAGAAAGTAAAGAGCAGCACTACTGACTCAGATTTTGGCCACACAGGTCTTTCTATCGCATGGGAATAGACTGTTTGTTTTTATAAACATACATGAGGAGCTGTTAGTACTTTTCAAGGATGATATAAAAGCCAACAGTGGGGATCCAGTAAATCAAATTCAAAGGACTATTTCTCCATTTTAATATGTTATCACCCTTCCTGTTAAAGACCAGGAGTAAGAAAGTACTGTAAGCTCAACTGCATAAACAAACATCTCTTGAAAAGTACAGAATAGAAAAAGATGAAACATGCTGCTATCTTTATCAAGGAATTTCTAAGAAGCACCTGGCCCTTTTGTCCATTAACATGAATTTAGTCTTGGAAACCTGGGCAAACCTCCTGGAAAGAACGGAATAGAAACAGAAGCTTTGAAACCCTAAGAAAGAAATATTATGATTTTATATTCATGTCCTAAGGCATATCCATAAAAGCCAATGGCATCTCCTTTCATATTTATTTACCTACTAACACCAGCCCATGAGTCTCGAAAGCTTATAATCCTGAGGCCAGTGGGAGAAAAGCAGCACTTAGAGGGTAAAAAAACCCTTGGATAAATTCAGAGTTATTATTTTAAATAATGTCTTTACTTTTGCAGATTTCTATCTCAGTAATTTTGGCTGTCAATGATGAAAAGTGCCTTCCAGTCACTATTCAAAAACCTCCATACAATGCTGACCTATTCTTTATTCTGAAACTAATGCACTCTGTGGGCATTTCTTAAAGCACTTCCAAAGCAAGTTATTAGTAAGAATATAAACAGAAACACGCTACATAATAATTACCAAAAATATGAACTCTGTAAATGTGAAAGAGAATTTTTTAGTATTTCAAAAATTATAATCTTTTTAAACTGTGAAGGTTTGCTTTTTCTTTCTTTCTTTTTTTTTTTCTAGGTACTAAATAACACCATCTTAAGGTTCATAATAGTTCATTGCAGTAAGAGTCACCCTAGGGTTTATATTTTTCCTTCACTCTCGGTCAGATTCTAAAAAACAATTCTACTGTTAACTAGACCTCTGGGGAATATATCTTCCTTAACTGGCTTGCATGGAAGGACAGACTTCCTAATTTTATAGCAAAATCTGTGGGTAGGACATGCTCATTGAGTTCATCTGGACCAGCTCCCACCCTGACTATAGAAGTCCTTTGACATTGTGTGTGCCATCTGGGCATCAATTGTTTTGGTAACCTAAATGACTTTCCTGGATGGCATAATGAGAAATCAAGTAGAAACAGTTAATGCCAATGAAACACAGATGATGGCTATTCCAAAACTGTAGAACCAAATCTTCCTTTCCTCAAAAGCAAATGCATTCCCTCCATTATCCTCAGGGGCCCTTTCCCACACCTAAAGTAATCAAGAGAGCTCTCATACAGAGAAAGAAGCTTAAGAATGAAGCATAAGTTAGTCCCCAAACTAGAAAATAAAATCCACCCCCTCTTTTTTGTCACCACTCACTTCAGAAAAAGGTATGTTGCAGTAGCTAAAAGGCAAAAGCACTGGTGGGGGAATGAGATCCCTGAGCACAGCAGCCAGACCCTCCGGTGACCCCAGTGACCCTGCCTCCTCCTGTCCATGCCTTTTTGTAACCCCCTCCCTTCGAATACACATGTGACCTGTGACTTACTTCTCCAAAGTGACAGGATGTCACTCCAATGACTATTATACAAGACATCATTTAGCAGGTTAGAGCAGAGTCTTCTTCTTGGCTTAATGAAGTAAGAAGTCATACTGAGAAGCCCACATAGCAACGAGCTGTGCATAGACTCCAAGTAACAAAAGGTGGAGACCTCAGCCATACAACCACAAAGAAATAAATTCTACCAAAAATCTGAATGAGTGTGGAAGCAGATTCTTCCACGGTCAAGCCTCCAGATGAGAACACAGCTTGGCGAACATCTTTACTGTGACCCTGATATGTGCCCAGACTCCTTGATCATGAAAAGTCTTGAGATAAGAAATGTATGCTATTTCAAGCTGCTAAATTTTTGGTGATGTGCTTGCTATGCAGAAAGAAAAGTAATACTGTGAGAGAAGAAATAAAGGTCACAAGTCCTTCCCTTCATATCCTTAAAATGAGTCAGAGTCAGTCTAAGCCTAGCTAAAGACATCTTGGCTAACCCCCTCCTCTGCAAATAATCATAGGAAGAAATATTCAGAGAGTGACAGAGCCAGCTGAGTGCCATGGCAACCATCCCAAGGACATGTATTAGCTTTTTTGAGGTTTGGGGTTCTACAGTGGAAAGCTTATTAACCAGAAGTTCTTAAATAGATAATGAAAAATAATGGGCATGGAGACATGTTCTAAAATCTTATTATACAGGAAACTTCTAAGTAGCTTTACTTAAAATTCCTGGAAATGAGGAACAGTGAGAGACAATCAATTTGTCTTGCCTACAGTTCATTTTCATAAATAAGTTTCCATCAAATCTCTGTATCTGAGAGTTCATATAGTAGTTTTGGAATAAAAGTTAAGTTAAAAAGAAAAGAATGCCTAATATAACCTTCTACCTTAAAGAGTTTTTACTAAGCCATGATAATTCATGTGCCCATCTCCTCCTATGTTAACTTTTCATTATTTATTTTTAGACTTTCAATGGTTTCTTCCTAGTTTGTTTTTGGGATGAAAACTTTAACAATTAACCACATGAGGTTGCTTATATAAAACTTGAGAACACATGACCCCTATAACAAAGGAGAACTAAAGCCTCAAATGAAATCATTTGTAACTTTTAAATACAATAGAACCTCTGTTAGTTGACCACCCAAGGCACGTAACAAACAGAGGTGGTCAACATAAGGAAGTAGGCTTTAGTACATATGGCACATGTCTGGTCTATAAAATTAGATCAACTTAAGGAGGTAGTCAATGTAGGGAGGTGGTCAATTATGGAGGTTCTCCTGTATACCAAATAGATATTCAGGAGTCCATCAATTGTTTCCTTCACATATCTGAGTATTTGATTAATGACAAGATTATCTAGCTAATATTTGGAATATTTAGTTCCTTTTTTTAAATTTTATTATTTTTAAAAACAAAAATTTTGACTTTATTCAAATTAGGAATATTTAGTTATTAATTTTTTATTTCACATATGATTAAACAGCTGATGTTAATGTTAACTCATTCCCGATATTAATCACAATATATGCTACAGATTTAAATAACCTCTAAGGTTCCTTTTAGGGTGAATAGTTCATGATTAAGTTCACTTTGTGGGTAATGTTCACTAAACATCTATAGGCATTAAGAAATCACATGAAGTTAAAAACAGACATAAATATCTTCTATATAATGACAACAAGTTGCATAAAATGAAGTGAGAATCCACATTTTGTGTCATTGGAGATGTTGAAGCTACAGAAATTTCTCAAGGGACAAAGTATGGCAAAGGTCTGAAAACTGGTAGTGTCTTGGATCAGCTATGCTTCAGGGAAATGGAAGAACTAAAGCCTGGGAGCTCAGTGATGTTAGGAGACATGACCTTCAATCATGCTCCATATAGTCATCGAACACTACTACATATTGGCACAGTTCTAGTGCTGGAGTTACACCAATCAACAAGACTGCCAAGGTCCCCAGCTTGCATTCTATTTGAGGGCAAATAACCAACCAGCAAGCAAACAAATGATCCAAGTAATTTCAGGGGGTGGAGAGTGAAGTCAAATACAAATGAACCTGTTAGGGAGGTCCTACTTCCTGCCGGAGTTCTGGTGTGTGAAATACATCTAGGAACAAAGCAGATATAGATTCCCACCCTTATGGAGATCACAATCTACTGAGGGAGAAAGAGAGTAATACAGGTCATAGTAAGTGTATAATTTATATGCTTATGTTAAACGATGATATTCTAACAAAAATAAATTAGGATAAAGGTGACTGGAAGTGTGTATGTGAACAGAGAGTGGGTTGCAGTGTTAAATGGGGTAGTCAGGGTAGGCACCATGAGCAAGTGACATCTGAGCAGACTTGGAAGAGAAAGGGCAATGAAGGAGGTACCATAGGATGGTGAGACAGAAGGTTGCAGGGCACTGCAGGGTGCTGCTTTAGACAGGACGGCCAGGAATGTTCTTCCTGAGGAGATGACATTTTAGGTGAGATCTCAAAGATCTAGGAGCAGAACATGTCCTAGAGAGGGAACCACAGATGCAGAGGCACTAACAAAGGACTGAGTGTGGCATGAAAGAACAGAAAGAAAAGCAGAGTGGGCATGATCATCAGGAGATGCTGCTGCAACGTGGGCAGGGGCCAGCTCAGGAAGAACCAAGTCCGACAGGTGAACTTCAGTCCTCAGGAGCTCCCCCTCTTCACTACACCATCCCCTCTCTCTCTGTGGACACTTCTAGTATACTATCTCCTATCTTTAAAAAACACTCCACTCGCCTGGTTACCACTTGATTTCTTCCTTCCTCCTCAGCTAGATTTCTCCAGCGAAGATTCCAGACATGCTGCCTCCAGCTCCTGGCCCACCCATTCATCCTATAGTTCATGCTTACTGGATCCCTCGCCTAACACTGCTCTTCATAGTCATCAGTGATCTCCACACATCCAGATGCAAGGGACAGCTGTCCTTAACTTATCCTTATGCTGCCTTTGGCACAGGTGTCCATGCCTTCTTTCTAGGAATACTCTCCTCTCTCCATAACATCACAGTCATCCTCATTTTCTCCTGAATCTCTGGCATCTCCTCAGCTTGAGAATGACCGATATATAAATCTAAGTGTTTATGTGAAAAAAATACTTAGGAGCTGTGGTTAATTGAAAGCTCATTTATCAGCCTTGATAGCTTTGGCCCAGGGAAAGTCACTTAGTCTCCACCAGACACTACAGTGGAGAAGATAGAGCCTCAGAGCAAGGGAGACCTGCCTAGACATGCACTTTCTAACTGCACGACCTTGGGCAGAACATCACATCTCCAGGACTCAGTCTTCTCACCTGAAAAACAAGGATTTTTAACCACCACCTTGCATGTTCTCTAGCCAATGCCCGGCACTTGGGAGACAGTATTGTGTTGTTACTGTTCTCCTGAAGTTCAGAAAAACCACCTTTTATCTGAATACCAGAAGAAAGAAAAACAACATTAATAGAGAGGGAGACAAAAGCTATCATTAAACTGTTCTGGGTAGAGTCACTGTTAATGAACTACAAACAAATTAACTTCCTTTTCCTTATAAGCCTAGAATGCTTAAGGGATGAAAAAGATTCAAGCATATCAAATCTCTTAAAATATCTTTATATAATTACCAACCGAACGCAAATATGAATCATTACTGAACACTCCGACCTCCCCTCTTCAAATGTATTCTATGTACTTTTCCTTTATTGAACAAGAGACATTATAGGGTAGGATGTACTGAATTTCAACCCTGTGTTTCCCAATTCCCAGCCTGTGCTTGGACCTGACTCCCTATACTTTGGGTTCTTCAATTATAATATGGAACTAATCACAGTCCTAGCTCATGGGATTGTTTTGAAAATTAAACAATATAAACGAAGTATTTGGAACAGCTTCTGGCACAAAATAAGCTCCCAGTAAAGAAGATGACGACAATGATGACCGTTACTATTATCAGTCCAATTATCCTTGGCATTCTTACTTCAAACCCATTCAGTGATTTGAAATCAGGTGGTATTTATTACTTGTCTGTACTTATCACTTCCCTATTTAAAACATTCTGTATTTGTATAGGAAATAGATGTTATTGGATATTTTCCATTTGCCTTTCTGGATATAATGTCCCTCAATTGTGTGCTTCGGAATAATGACCTTCTGTATCAATGGGCTTCCTGGTCCTCTTGCTTCAGGTTGGAGTCAGTCAATGGGAGGTGTCTATAGGAGACAGAGTGAATGGGGATATTTGTTCATCTGCTGGGTCAACACCAATGGTCATCATTTGATGACCTCTCCCAAAGGCCAGGCTGGCCTCTCTCACAGATCCTGCTGTTCTCTCCAGGGTTGGACAATTATCCCTCTCCTGGCTCCTCCAGACCTAAAGAGGAGAAGGCTCCTCACTGTTGCAAGCCCCAGGACATCTCGCCATCTCTTGATGTATGCAGTCCTACACATATTATTTTAAATAGGCCCTTCATTAAATTCTTCTAAATTACCTGATTGTTCCCTGCTGGGGCCCAGACTGACACATAAGCCAAGCTTTGTGACATATGGCCACGCAAAACATGAAGGAAAGGAAGCACCTGTGATACTGTATGTAAGTGGAAAACAGCAGCTGAACCATAAGGCTGAGACTCTCCAAAGCATTTAACTTCAAACTCCTTTGTCATTGGAGCTCGGCAGCTCACAAGGAGGGCAAAGGGAGCAACTCTAATCCTCTCAGCATTTGCCATCCTCAGTGACCTTCTGTTCAGGTAAATGTTATGAATTGGAGGATGAGAGAACTTTCTGGTACTTCATCTCTCAAATGATCAAAGTTTCCCGTCCATCCACATTCAATCCACTAAGGCATTTGCTACCATGCCCTTGAGAACAAGTTCAAATCCAAGTTTCTCTAATGCTACCTCACTTTTCCCAAGCTGCCCTAGAAGAACCCAAGTTAAAAGAAACATCCTGGAGCTCTCCCTGTTAGCAATCAAACTACCAGTAATACCGAATGCCCCAGGGCTGCAGCTCTTAATTATAACCAGAAGCTTAATTTTAGAAGGTGACACATGTATTAGCTTTCAGCTTCACAATCGGAATGAATCACGAATTGCATCTTTAGACCATACTCTATGGCAGTGGTTCTCAACCTTCCTAATGCCACCCTGTATTTTCATTGTTACAAAGGGGTCACGACCCACAAGTTGAGAACCGCTGCTCTATGGGAAGGTTATTCAATGAATGTCCATGAGCTGGTTTAGTGATAAAACATCAGCCCAAGTAAAAAAATGGATGAACCATGCTTCCATACCATGACATCAGAATCAGGCTAAGAAGCAGCCCTGATATGGAGAAGTCCTAATGCAGAGAAGTTGTGTTCCTCTTGTATAACACTTTCTCGTCAATTTAATGTGGATCAAAACACCTAAGAGCAAAAGTGCTATAAAATGATACCTTCAAAATATTTTTTTTAAATCACAATCATGAACAATAAATGCTAAAGTTACATGATGATAGGAAAAATGGACAATATCTAAAGATTGGGCCACATAAGAGAAATTCCAACACAGGAAAAATAGAGGCAGGACATACAACTAGAGAAAGGGAGAAAAAAAAATCAGGAAAATCAAGCCAACTTCCCTCTTCAAATGTGGCACAAAAGGCATGAATCGTGATTTTGCCATGAACACCTTCTTGCAGAATCCGTAAGTGAGCAGCTTTAGGAACCTTTGAAAATGGTGTTGTTTCTTCCAAAAGGCAACACAGTTGATGAATAGAAATTTTATTTACTCGAGAGAGAGGTTGCTGAAGAGCTGTATACAGATTTTTGTATAGAGAATCATATTTCAAATGCGCCAGGAGATCTAGCTCTAGTTACGAAATGCTCAGGTGCATATTTTGCAGAGTGAATGGTAACACCCTGGCCCCAGCCCCCTTCATTTATGTGTATGAGATTAAACAGTTGGTTTGCGTGTATTTGTGCATGTGTGCTCATATGTATGCATGCATGTATAAACAGTTTCAAGAATTATTCAGGTTTCAAGTCAGCAAAAGACTTTTAAGTGATTAGAAATTGCATCAGTCTTCACTAAGAAAGACAGCTTTGGTCTGTCTAAGCAAAGATATGAAAAATATTTTACTTCCAGATGCCTCAGTGCCCATTCAAAAGACTAAAGAAAAAGATACAAAGTGTAACTTTTGAAGTCACAAGAGAATAACCGAGATAAAGGCAGGGGTGGGGCCTCTCAAACAGGAAGGTCCAGCTCCCTATTCTCATAGCCCCTAGAACTATAGGAGAATTTATATAGGTTTTGATTTCTATGACAATCCAATCCCCTTTTCCCATCACTTACACTAATGATTTTATTATTTAGAAATACAAAAGCTTCTATTTTGCAGAGGTAGTCTGCAATTAAAAAATATTTTTATGACATTATTTTTCTCTGAACTGAGTCCCGCAGCTGACACTGTATGATTTTATGGCAATTTTCATGCTTTTAAAGGGAGCTGTAATCCTATCATATTGAATTTGAACGTGAAGGGTCAGTATGAATTCATGATGTATTTTATCTTAAAAATACACACATGTATCTCCTAACTCTGCACATTAAAATGATCCAGAAATAATGAGCACCTTAGTAGTCTCAATGGATTGGGGTCTCTAAATATAATTTCTCACTTAGAGAAATTAGGGTTCTTAGGGGAAATGGCTGATTTTAGGTGAAGCAGGAAATAAATAAAGATGAACCTGGAGCATCTTATCAAACCACAAGCAAGGGAGCTACTCAAGACTAGTAGGAGAATGTCAAAAGGATTCCGGGGTTAACTTTAATAGGCTCCTATTAACCAAAAAGAAATGGATTAAAACAATGTGTTTAAATTCATGGCATTAAAGTCAACAGTAACAGTAAAACTTCCCCTCCTCATGGGTGACCCATGGAGGATGTAAGCAAACCAAGCTCTTATTTTGAAAACTGGTAAACAAAGCGAAAGAATCAAGCATTTATTCTTCCTTACCAGTCTGAGTTACACTTCAAGATAACCAGATAGGTGACAGGGGGAATCTGTCTTTATAGAAGTCTGGCTAATAAATGACGAAATAGTAAAATTAGAATGTCACCATTTTAAAATCTCCAAATAAATGAACAGATTTAGAAAAAACATTTACAAAATAATATTGCCAAAAATCATTGTAACTGAGTTTGATGACACCTCTAGATCCATAAATTTACATAAAATGCAGAGAATAGAGAGCATGTTAAATAACAACATAAGGGATAGGCAACAAAATCCAGGCTATAGGGCAGCGTCTATGGCTCAAAAGGGTAGGGCACCAGCCCCATATGCCTGAGGTGGTGGGTTCAAACCCAGCCCCGGCCAAAAAAAAAAATCCAGGCTATAGAACATCCCACATGAAAATTGACTTTCCCGCCTCCACCAAACAAATAAATTACAAAAGGAAAATAAAGATAACCAAAAACATTAACGAAAACAAGGCTTATCAGGATTTGTTGCCAATCTATTTTGCACATGTACAACTCCTGAAACACACACACTTATACATTCTATATGCATATGTAAATGTAAAAAGTTGCTTTAAAAATTAACAGGAAACAATTATAATTTTAGAATATAATATTTTATAATTGGGAAATCATAAAACCTAGTGGGAGCCCTCGCTCTTGGGAAATAAAACAAATATGGAAAGTCTAGGATAGTAATGCTTATCTAGGACACAAGTACCCTACAGGGGAAGTTTAGAATTGTTGAAGGGTCATACAATTTGCAAAAGCTTGATTTTTAATTTTTTTTCTTTTTCCAAGTGATCAGTAACAAGTATTCTCTTAAAAGCTTGATTAATAATATAAATTTATGTTTGGAAAACTAAAAAATATTTACTACACATAATAATCTTATGAAGGATTAGCTTTTAAAATTTCTTATTAAGTGCCAAGTTCTACACTGAACATTATATGCAATATATAACAACCATAGGAGAAGGTATCTGTATTTATCAAAAGAGAGAAAGTTACCTTCCTAAGGCTACACAGCTAGTAAAAAGTTACACATACAGTAACTATCTCAACACATGCTGAAAAACCACTTCACAAAATTCAACTTCTGTTCAGTAAGTAAAGCAAGCAGACAGCCCTCAGAATAGGAGAAGATACTTGCAGATTATGTCTCTGACAGAGGTTTAATAATCAGAATCCATAGAGAACTCAAGTGTATTAGCAAGAAAAGAACAAGCGATCCCATCTCACGGTGGGCAAGGGAAGAGAAACTTCTCTGAAGAAGACAGGTGCGTGGCCTACAGATATATGAAAAAATGTTCATCATCTTTAATCATCAGAGAAACGCAAATCAAAACTACTTTGAGATATCATCTAACTCCAGTAAGATTAGCCCATATCACAAAATCCCAAAACCAGAGATGCTGGCATGGATGTGGAGAAAAGGGAACACTTCTATACTGATGGTGGGAATGCAAACTAATACATTCCTTTTGGAAAGATGTTTGGAGAATGCTTAGAGAACTAAAAATAGACCTGCCATTTGATCCTACAATTCCTCTACTATGTATATATCCAGAAGACCAAAAATCACACTACAACAAAGATATTTGTACCAGAATGTTTATTGCAGCCCAATTCATAATTGCTAAATCATGGAAGAAGCCCAAGTGCCCATCAACCCACAAATAGATCAATAAATTGTGGTATATGTACACCATGGAATATTATGCAGCCTTAAAGAAAGATGGAGACTTTACCTCCTTCATGTTTACATGGATGGAGCTGGAACATACTCCTCTTAGCAAAGTATCTCAAGAATGAAAGCAAAAGTATCCGATGTACTCAGCCCTACTATGAAACTAATTTATAGCTTTCAAAGCTATAACCCAATTATAGCCCAAGAATATGGGGTAAGGGGAGAGGGAGGGGAGGGGAGGGGGAGGTTGGATGGAGGAAGGGTGATTGGTGGGACCACACCTATGGTTCATCTTACAAGGGTACATGTGAATCTTTCTAAATGTAGAATATAAATGTCTTAACACAATAACTAAGAGGATGCCATGAAGGCTATGTTAACCAGTTTGATGAAAATATTTCAAATTGTATATAAAACCAGGACACTGTACCCCATGCCTGCATTAATGTACATAGCTATGATTTAATAAAAAAATAACCTTAACAAGCTAGAAATAAAAGGAAACTTGATAAAAGGCATTTGTAAAAAGCCTATAGCTAACACTGTACTTTATGATGAAAGACAACTTATGTTACCACTGCTATTCAATATCAATGGTCCTTGTCAGTATAAGGCAAAAAAACCCAGAAATAACAGAGGAAGTAAAGTTTATGCATTTGCAGATGATTCTATCATCTATATAGAAAATCCCAAGGACTACACCAAAGTTATAAAAGTAATAACTGAGTTTATCAGGTTATAAAATACAAGGTAAATTTGTAAAAATCAATTGTATTTATACATAATAGCAACAGACAACTGGAAGTTGAAATTAAAAAGAAAATACCAAAAACATGGCAACTTAGGGATAAATTTCAAATAATATATCCATTGAAAATTACAGAACACTGCTAAGAAAAATTTAGGAAGAACTAAATAAATGGAGGAAGATATCATATTCATGGATTGGAAGACTTAATATTGTTAAGTGTCAATCATCCCCCAAATGATCTATAGATTCAATATAATGTCAATCAAAATCCCAGCAGGCTTTTCCATAGAAATTGACAAATGAATTCTAAAATTATATGGAAATGCCAAGGACCTAATTTTAAAATCTATATGGAAATATAAAGTTGGATGACTCACATACCTGATTTCAACTTAGTATAAAGACACATTAATCAAGACAGTGTGGTTTTGATGTAGGATAGATGTATAGATAAACAGAACAAACTGCGGCCCCAAAATAGACCCGCCACAGAAAGTAACTTGATTTTCAACAAAATGCTAAGATAATTCAATGACGAAAGGATAATCTTTTCAAAAACTTGTACTGGAACAACTAGGTATTCATGACTGAAAAAAGAACATCACCTCCTCCCTCTTACTATTACAAAAATTAATTTGAAATAAGTCAGAGACTTGAATGTAAAAGCCAAAGCTATAACACTTCAACAAGAAAAGTAGGAGAAAAATCTTTGTGATACAGAACTAGGTGAAGATTTCTTAAATACGACATGAACAAAGAACAAACTATACAGGAAAAATTTGATAATTTTCATCAAAATTAAAATGCTTCTGTCCTTCCAAAGACATTGTTAGGAAAATACGACAAGTCACTGACTAGAAGATGCCATGTGCAAAATACGTGTTATAAAAGATCTAGACCTAGAAAATAGAAACAACTCTAACATCTCAGTAAGAAGGCAAACAATCCATTAAAAATATAAGCAAAATATTGGAATGAAAACTTTACTAAGAAAAACATCTGATTGGTCAATAAACACATGAAAAAATGCTCAACATCATTAGCAGCGAAATGCAATGTATTTCTAGTTCTGCAACCCAACTAGAATGGCTAAAACTTAAAAGACTGAAAATTCGGTCTTGGCCAAGGATGCAGACCAACTAAAAATCTCATAAATTGTTGGTGGAAAATGAAAATGTATAGACACTTTCAGCTTGGCACCCTTAGCACAATGGTTATGGTGCTAGCCACATGTATCAAGGCTGGTAGGTTCCAGCCCAGCCCAGGCCAGCTAAACCACAATGACAACTGCAACAAAAAGTAGCCGAGCACTGTGGTGGGTGCCTGTAGTCCCAGCTACTTGGGAGGCTGAGGCAAGAGAATTGCTTAAGCCCACGAGTTTGAGGTTGCTGTGAGTTGTGACACCAGAGCACTCTACCAAGGGTGGTATAGTAAGACTTGGTCTCAAAAAAAAAAAAGTACAGATCCTCTGGAAAAAGTCTGACAATGTGATAGTTACTTTTACATATCAATTGCTGAGCCAGTGTGCTCAGATAGTTAATCAAACATTATTCTAGATGTTTTTACGAAGGTATTTCTTGGATGAGATTAATATCTAAATGGCAGACTTTGAGTAAAGCAGATTGCCTTCCATACTGTAGTTGGGCCTCATAGTACAAGTTGAAGGCCTTAATACAACAAAGACTGACCTCCCTAGGAGGAATTCTGCTAGCAGACTGCTTTCTAACTAGAACTATATAACACTTCCCTGTGTCTCCAGCCTGCCGCACTACCCAGTGGATTCTGCACTCACCAAGCCTCCACAGTCATGTAAATGTAAACCAATTCATCTCTCCCTTTCTCCAACCCTCTACTAATACACAGATATATACTTATGTAATACATACACATACACACACACACACACACGTACACACAAACATATCCTGTTGGTTCTGTCTCTCTGGGGAACCATGACTACTAATATAGGCAGTTTCTTATCAAATTAAACATAGCCTGGGCATGGTATCTTATATCTATAATCCCAGAACTTTGGAAAGCTAAGGCAGGAGGATCACTTAAGGCCAAGAGTTGAAGATCAGCCTAGACAACACAGTGAGATCTCATATCTACAAAAAGTTTTAAAAATTAGCCAGGCATGGGAGTAGGAGCTAGTAGTGTAAGAAGATCATTTGACCCCAGGAGTTTGAGATTATAGTGAACTACGATCATACTATTGCACTCCAGCCTGGGTGTCTATAAGACTCTATCTAAAAAAAAAATAATTTAAAAAATAAAAAATAATTAAACATAGGGTGGCACCTGTGGCTCAGTGGGTAGGACACAGGCCCCATATATCAAGGGTGGCAGGTTCAAACCCGGCCCCAGCCAAACTGCAACAAAAAAATAGCCGGGTATTGTGGCAGGCACCTCTAGTCTCGGCTACTTAGGAGGCTGAAGCAAGAGAATCACGTAAGCCCAGGAGATGGAGGTTGCCGTGAGCTGTGTGATGCCATGGCACTCTACCAAGGGCGATATAATGAGACTCTATCTCTACCAAAAAGAAATTAATAATAATAATAATTAAACATATACTCTGTACTTAAACATGTTCCAACCATCCCACACCTAAGGAATATCTCCCAAATTTTTTAAAAAAAAAGGCTACACAAAGACCTTATGCAAATATTCTTAGCAGCTTTATTCATAATAGCAAAAAATGGGAAACCAAAATGCACATTGAATAGTGAATGGCTAAATAAATCTTGGTACATCCATGTAACAGAATATACTTGGCAATAAAAATGAACTATCCATGAAACCAAAAGCATTAATCTCAGAAGTATTAAAGCTAAGTGAATAAAGTGCAACACAAAAAGGCTATATATTATAGGACTGCATTTCTCTGAAACTTTTAAAGTAGCAAAACTATAGGGACAGAAAACAGATCTGTCACCACCAGGGACTGAGGGGGACGGAAGGGGACTGACTACAAAGGGACGTGAGGAATTTGGGGGATGATGTAAATGGTCTGTATCTTCATTGTAGTAGAGGTCTGTCAAAACTCATCAAACTTTAACTGTCACTTTTAAAAGACTAATTTTATTATACGTAGATTATATCTTAATTTTTAAAAATTAGTAACAGCCAGTGATAAATTACATATGATGATAACTGAAAATACCTCCCTAGGTGCTAACAGTCACTGTATTCTTGAGGCCCAGGGAGCTCCCTGAGCAGACTTTCTTCCCCCACTCTATCCCAGTGACCACCCTCCTCAAGGCCAACAACCTCCTTCTCATACCTCTCACCCAGCATAGAGTAGTGTCTGTGTCCGCAACCACTGGTTGAAAGAAAAGGGAGCTCGCTCAAGCTGGCCTAAGTATATATACATGACTATATCAACACAGACACAGATAATTTATCAAATCCAAGCACAGGAAGCACAGTGGGCCTTAGGAAGGTTTGGGACCAGGAAGTGTCCCATCTGTCTTCTTCACGGCCCCATGGTCTCTCACATCTGTTTTCCTTCCCTTCACGTCTGCCTCTGCTTCATTCTTCTTCATTTTCTTTTTTTTGGAAACAGGGTCTTGTTCTTTTGCCCTGGCTGGAGTACAGTGGCATCCGCACAGCTCCCTGCAACCTCAAACTCCTGGGTTCAAGTGACCCTTCAACCTTAGCATCCCGAGTAGCTGAGGCTACAGGTGCATGCCACCACACTTGGCTAATTTTTCTTTCTTCTTCTTCTTCTTTTTTTTTTTTTTTTGTGTGCAGTTTTTGGCTGGGGCCAGGTTTGAACCTGCCACCCCTGGTATATAGGGCCGGCGCCCTATTTATTGAGCCAGGGGCACCACCTCTTTTTCTTTTTTTTTTTTTTTTTTGCAGAGTTAGGAGTCTCACTCTTGCTCAGGCTGGACTCAAACTGCTAACCTCTAGCAATCTCTTGCCTCAGCCTCCCAGAGTGCTGGGGTCATAGGTGTGAGCTACTATGCCTGGGCTCCTCTTCTTTTTTCTTGTTCCAGGCAACCTCTCCATGCACAGGAGTCAAACATGCCTGGCCCAGCACAGCACAGCCCAACCTCCTGTCACTTTATAAAGCCTTATCCAAATTCTCAGGAAAAACAATCTGATGCATCTTGAGGTCCACCTGGCTATGGATACAGAACTCTTACCCCAAAGTGAATATGCTGTGGGCAGGGCCTAGGTTAGAAGACAAGTCTCTAGAAAGGAGATATGGAATAGGGAAGAAATGATCAGTCTCCAAGCCTCCGAGAACCTACCTGAGCTGATCTCATGTTCAGTACCATTATACATTTTGTCTCTCAGCTTTGTGCTATTACCCAAGAATTCTAAGCATATTCTTGCCTCAGGGCCTTTGCATCTGCTGTTCCCTTTGCTGCAGAGGCTTTCTCTACAGATAGACACAGGGCCTGCACCCTCGCTCCTTCAGGCCTCTGCTCAAATCGTCAGCCTTCTCTCCATTGTATTTAAAACTGCAACTCGGATGGCCACTTTTTTGCCATTTCTTCACTTTATTTTTCCTCAGTGCATTGTAAAAACAAAATGTGCTCATATATATTTACTTGTTAATCTATTTATTATTGGTCCCCCTTATCCTCAGAATGTAAGCTTCATGAGAGTGAGAATTGTTACATTTCCTGCTTTATCACCAGGACTCTTAGGATCAGGTACAGAGAAAATGTTCCATAAATATTTGTTGAATAAAGTGGTAATTAAGTTTACATGCCTACTAGTTGAATAACTGCCCTCTCAGTCCATTCATCCCTACTGATAATGTCTGCAAGGGGGTATTTTCTACCATATCTACGACAGTATTTTATACTCTTTCGATGTTGACGCCCTCTATTTTTACCAAGCCCCCAAAATTCTGCTGCTAGGTCTTAATAAGATGCTCAACTTAATTCCTCTTTGGCTAATCACATTCTGGCAGCTTCATTTTGGCTGTTCCCATATAAAAGATACAAATGCCCTTACTACAGAGTTCCACCTCTAAGAAGCCCTGTAGAGTTCCAACAACCCAATCCTTTTTTTTCCAACTTGGCCATGACTCGGATGGGACCTTAAAAGTCTAAGCTTTAAACTCACCCAAAGGACTTTGTACAGTGATTTATAAACAGAAGATGTTTAAGAAAAAGCTTGTGAATTGAGATTTACTGATTGATCATTCAATACATGGGAACTAAAAATAAAAATATTTGCACCAGTTTATTAATTGTGAGCACCTGCTATTGTGGCACTGTATTGGAGTTTGGAGCCGAAAAGTTGAGCAATACATGGTACCAAAGAACAGACTTAAGTGCAGAGATTAAAACAGCCCTATAGATACTAATGAGGCAGATTATGAGAATGGGACTAAGAGGAATAAAATCTCTAAGTCAAGGAGAATGGAGTGAAATTGATTCTATATATATAAGAAAGCTGTTAGGAAGAATGTAGAATATTTCAAAGGCCTTGAAAAATGGAGAGAAGAAAGATTTAGAACTGAACTAAAGTGTAAACGTTACATGTTAAAAATTTGGAGACAAGTGGAAATGTTGAATAGACCTATATCAAGTTCTGAAATAGCATCAACTATACAAAATCTCCCTAAAAAGAAAAGCCCAGGACCAGATGGCTTCACATCAGAATTCTACCA